>NC_133327.1:680368165-680510248 GCF_042186555.1 Aquarana catesbeiana | reverse complement strand
ATTTTGCTGTCAGACTGTTCTAAACACAGGAAACATGCGCCCCTTTACAGACACACTATAGACACCCCCCAGGTATGAAATTTAAAGGGATATTACACTTTTATTGATTGACTTTAAGCATTATTAAAATCACTGCTCCTGAAAAAACGGACGTTTTTAAAACTTTTTTTTGCATTGATTCATGTCCCCTGGGGGAGGACCCGGGTCCCCAAACACTTTTTATGACAATAACTTGCATATTAGCCTTTAAAATTAGCACTTTTGATTATTCATGTTCGTGTCCCATAGACTTTAACGGCGTTCGCGTGTTCGAACGAATTTTTTTCCTGTTCGCATGTTCTGGTGCGAACCGAACAGGGGGGTGTTCGGCTCATCCCTAGTAGAGGGGTATGAGACACTGAGTATACTAGAGGGGTAAGAGACACTGAGTATAGTAGAGGGGTATGAGGCACTGGGTATACTAGAGGGGTAAGAGACACTGAGTATAGTAGAGAGGTATAAGACACTGAGTATAGTAGAGGGGTATGAGACAATGAGTATAGTAGAGGGGTATGAGGCACTGAGTATAGTAGAGGGGTATGAGGCACTGAATATAGTAGAGAGGTATGAGGCACTGAATATAGTAGAGAGGTATGAGACACTGAGTAAAGTTGAGGGGTATGAGACACTGGGTATACTAGAGGGGTAAGAGACACTGAGTATAGTAGAGAGGTATAAGACACTGAGTATAGTAGAGAGGTATGAGACACTGAGTATAGTAGAGAGGTATGAGACACTGAGTATAGTAGAGAGGTATGAGACACTGAGTATAGTAGAGGGGTATGAGGCACTGAGTATAGTAGAGGGGTATGAGGCACTGAATATAGTAGAGAGGTATGAGGCACTGAATATAGTAGAGAGGTATGAGACACTGAGTAAAGTTGAGGGGTATGAGACACTGGGTATACTAGAGGGGTAAGAGACACTGAGTATAGTAGAGAGGTATAAGACACTGAGTATAGTAGAGAGGTATGAGACACTGAGTATAGTAGAGGGGTATGAGACACTGAGTATAGTAGAGAGGTATGAGACACTGAGTATAGTAGAGAGGTATGAGACACTGAGTATAGTAGAGAGGTATGAGACACTGAGTATAGTAGAGGGGTATGAGACACTGAGTATAGTAGAGAGGTATGAGACACTGAGTATAGTAGAGAGGTATGAGACAGTTGGGGTCATTTACTACGATGAATGCACTGCGCTGGTTCAGACCTTAATTGGTGCGCTGGATAGATCCTTAATCCAGCGTGTGAACCAGCGCACACACAGGAGTACCTGCACGTGAGAATGTTTCCAGCGCGATAGGATCGCGCTGGTTCTCGGCGAGGTACATCTCGCACTCGCTGCAATAGGAAAAATACATCTTTCTATTAAAGCAGCGCAAGAAAAACCGGCATGGATTCCCCATTCGGGTGCATGCCAGGCCCTTCAGTCTGGTATGGATATTAAGGGGAACCCCCTGCGCCGAAAAAACGGCGTGGGGGGTCCCCCCCAAATCCATACCAGACCCTTATCCGAGCACGCACCCCGGCCGGTCAGGAAAGGGGGTGGGGACGAGCGAGCGCCTCCCCCCCCTCCTGAACCGTACCAGGCCACATGCCCTCAACATGGGGGATGGGTGCTTTGGGGAAGGGAGGCGCGCTGCGGCCCCTCCACCCCAAAGCACCTTGTCCCCATGTTGATGAGGACAAGGGCCTCTTCCCGACAACCCTGGCCGTTGGTTGTCGGGGTCTGTGGGAGGGGGGCTTATCAGAATCCGGGAGCACCCTTTAATGAGGGGGCCCCCAGATCCTGGCACCCCACCCTATGTGAATGAGTATGGGGTACATGGTACCCCCACCCTTTCACCTGGGGGAAAAAGGTGTCAAGAAAAAAAACACACTAGACAGGTTTTTAAAGTAATTTATTAGGCAGCTCCGGGGGTCTTCTTCTGACTTCGGGGGTCTCTTCCGCACTCTCTAGATCTTCTCCCAGTCTTCGGTTCTTCTACCGGGCTCATCCGCTATCTTCTGCTCTTTTGCCGCTCTTTTGCTAGCAGAGGAGCCCGGTCTTCTCCCGCTGTCCGGTTTTTCTGTCGCTGTCCGGTTCTTTTCCGCTCCGGTTCTTCTGCCAGGCTCCCCCGCTATCTTCTTCCAGCTCTTTTGTTAGCGGTGGCCCGGTTGCCTTGTTCTTCTTCGCCGCCGCCGCCTTCTTCCCTCTTCTCTTTTTCCGATGTTGACACAACGCTCTCTCCTGCTGTACTGTCGTCTGCAAGGTGTGTGGCGACTTATATAGGCATGGGGCGTGGTCACCGTGTGATGTCACCGGGTGACCCCGCCCATTATGACGGCACAGTACCGGGGCATGCTGGGACTGTGACGACATAAGGGGCGGGGTCACCGGGTGACTTCACCCGGTGGCCACCCCCCATGCCTATATAATTGGTTACAGACATTGCTCACGGCATTACAGCGAGAGGGAGCGTCGTGTCAACATCTCAGGAAGAGAAGAGGAAAAACGACTCAGAGGACCAGGCTTCTCCACTAGCAAAAGAGCGACAAAAGAGCAGAAGATAGCGGAGGAGCCCGGCAGAAGGAATCGGAGAAGAACCAGAGAGCGCGGCGACAACACCGGAGAGGGGGAAAAGAGGCCTGAGAGACCCCCGAAGTTGGAAGAAGATCGGACTCCTCCGCTAGCAAAAGAGCGGCAAAAGAGCAGAAGATAGCGGAGGAGCCCGGCAGAAGAGCCGGAGAGCGCGGAGAAGAACCGGAGACCAGGAGAAGATCCGGAGAGCGCGGAAGAGACCCCTGAAGTCGGAAGAAGACCCCGGAGCTGCCTAATAAATTACTTTAAAAACCTGTCTAGTGTGTTTTTTTCTTGACACTTTTTTCACCCAGGTGAAAGGGTAGGGGTACCATGTACCCCATAATCATTCACATAGGGTGGGGGGTCAGGATCTGGGGGCCCCCTTATTAAAGGGGGCTCCCGGATTCTGATAAGCCCCCCGCCCGCAGACCCCGACAACCAACGGCCAGGGTTGTCGGGAAGAGGCCCTTGTCCCCATCAACATGGGGGCAAGGTGCTTTGGGGTAGGGGGAGTAGAGCCCCCCCTGCCCCAAAGCACCCATCCCCCCATGTTGAGGGCATGCGGCCTGGTACGGTTCAGGAGGGGGGGGGGCACTCGCTCGTCCCCTCCCTTTCCTGACCTGCCGTGCTGCGTGCTCGGATAAGGGTCTGGTATAGATTTTGGGGGGACCCCCATGCCATTTTTTTTTTTTAATTTTGGCATGGGGGTCCCCTCCGAATCCATACTAGACCCAAGGGCCTGGTATGGACCTGGGAGGGGACCCCACGCTGTTTTTTTTCACGATTTTTTTTTTTTAGCCGGCATTTTTTTTTTACATTAAACGGGAACACAGCTGACAGCTGATGACTCATAGGTTGTTAAGGACGCGGCGGCCGGCTTCCCGGCCCCCTTCTTAGCAACCAGCTATATACAGTGTATAAAAAAAAAAGAAATAAAAAAAATGCAAATTGCGGTAAAAACACGGTACTTGCGTTTTGGATGCAGGTCCATTGAAATCTATTACAAGCAAAACGCTTCATTTTGCGGTGAAAAAAAGTCCCCGACCCTTTCCAAAAACGCATAGGCACAAAAATGCATTGATGATGGTGAACATGTTCCATAGGAACCCATGTTAAAATTCCCATGCATCTCTGCAAAATGAAAAATGCATCAAAAAACGCATTAGTGTGAATAGTGTGAATGTGTGAATAGAGTATAAGGCCCCTTTCACACTGGGGCGGGGGAGGTGTCTGCGGTAAAGCGTCACTATTTTTAGCGCCGCTTTACTGCCGTTTTAGCGGCGTTATTCGGCTGCTAGCGGGGCGGTTTTAACCCCCCACTGGGCGGTTTTAACCCCTCTGCTAGTGGCCGAAAAGGGGTTAAATCCGCCCGCAAAACGCCGCTGCGGTGGCGTTTTGCGGGTGGATTTAACCCCTTTTCGGCCGCTAGCGGGGGGTTAAAACTGCTAGCGGCCGAATACCGCCGGTAAAGCAGCGCACAGTGTGCAGAGACAGACCTGTCATCTGTCTGCCCAGCGGGGATCGACGGAGCGATCCCCCGCTGTGCAGAGCGGGCTCCGTACACGGGGTACAAAGTCCCATCGTGTGTATGAGGCTTAAACACCAGAAATTCAACTTTTCATATCTTTTAAGGTCACCATACACTGGCCAATCAGTTAGATCTTCCATAAATTAGATTCAGTGCAAGAGCCGGTTTGATTTTCTACAATTAGAAGTAATTCTTACAGAGCATCTTCCTATTACTGCTTTAGCCTAATGCTCTCTTTCCACTATTTCAACCCCAAAATTGCGTGATTTACAACGTGCTTTTTCTGCTTGTTTTCCACTATTGCAACCTGTCATGCCACTAGGGACTGAAAAGTAGCATCACAAGTTCTACCCCATGATTTACAATGAGCACCGTTCATATGTGTGCGACTTCAAGTCGCAGCAACTTCAAAGTAGTCCCTGCACTACTCTGGTCCCACTTTGATGCGACTTGAGGTCCATAGACCTCAAAAATACACAGGCATTGCTTCAAGTTTCGGCAAAAAAGTTGGGGGAAACTCGCGGCAAAAAACACGCGACTTTGGGCTTGCAGTAGTGGAAACCGAGCCTTAATGCCGTGTCATGCGACTAATTCAAAACATCGGAGAAAAAGTCTCACTGAAGTTGGAACAAAGTAGTGCAAGAACTTTTTTTTTGGAGTTGCACCAATTAGAACGGGGGGAACATTGAAATACATGTGTTTTGACTTGTCCCGCGACTTCACATGTGTCAAGTCGCACAACAACTGGCAGTAGTGGAAAGAGAGCCTAAGGCCACTTGGGACTGAAAAGTTTCATCACAAGTTGTACCCCATGATTTACAATGGGTACCGTTCATATGTGTGCGACTTGCTTACGCCCATGCCGTATACACAGCGGGCACACATCTTTATTACAGAAATCCGTAGTTGGCATGGAAATTAACCACTTGCTTACTGGGCACTTAAACCCCCCTGCCGTCCTGACTAATTTTCAGCGCTGATCCACTTTGAATGACAATTGCGCGGTCATACTTAGCCAAATGTTTTTTTTGTCTTTTTTTTTTAAGTTCCCACAAACAGAGCATTCTTTTGGTGGTATTTGATCACCTGTGTGTTTTCTTGTTTTCTTTTGTTCAAACAAAAGAAAAGACAGATTTTTATAAATAATTTGTATATTTTTGGATATTTTGATATTAAATTTTGCAAACAGGTAATTTTTCTCCTTCACTGATGTACGCTGATGAGGCGGCACTGATTGGTTACACTGATAGGCAGCACTGCTTGGGACCACTGGTGGGCATTGATAGGTGGCACTGGAAGATGGTACTGGTGGGCAGAATTACCTCTTCGGGACCAATGTCCCTTGCACCTAAGCCGGTGATCAGCTTTTATTTTTATCCTCATGCTATCAGCGTGAGGAGAAAAAAATAAACAATTACAGAGCTTTAGTTTACATCTTGTGATCAGCCGTCATTGGCTGACAGCTAATCGCGTGGTAGGGGGCCGGGATCGGCCCTTACTTCGATCTGTGATCACCCGAGTCTCAGTGATTCGGTGCGTGCGCAGCAGGGAGCATACGGGGTGCCCGTCCTATGACAGCCTCCCAGAAATTCAGGTCCACACTGTGGCCGACGTTTGGCTGTAGCACAGACACCAAGTGGTTAATAGATGCAGATTTCTAGGACTGGCCAAAAAACGGAAAATTTATATCAAATACGTGTGGGTAGGCTCCGCCTCCATAACTACCCAATAGGACCCCCTCTCCCATAAATCTTTGCTCTAGGCTGCTATCCATGTTCCGTAACTAGCCTACTCCAGACATTTGGGAGGGACTCCTGCTGCCATGGAGCCTATCAGGAAAGGAAAATTATGGTAAGTATTTGATATAAATTTTCCGTGATTCAAGCCTTTCCCTCTCAAGAACCACACCCTGAGGTGTAGGCAAGATGGGCATGGGTGTAACGTCGAGCCTTGCGACAGTAGATCCGGCCTGAGAGGAAGGGGAACTGGGTCTTGATAACTCAGGAGTGATAACAGAGGAAACCACGGCCTGTTGGGCCAGAAAGGAAGCACTGCAATGATCTCCACCTTCTCTGTTCTGAGCCTCCGGAGGAATTGCAGAATCACCGGTACCGGAGGGAAGGCATAAGCCTTCTGAAACTTCCAATGATCTGAGAGAGCATCTATCCCGTAAGCCTGAGGGTCTCTGAACCTCGAATAATATCTGGGCATTTTGTGATTGCATGGAGAAGCAAATAGATCGACCTCTGGAAGTACTCCCAGGGTCAGAAGCCACTCGAACACCTCTCTGTGGAGAGACCACTCATTGTTGTCCATTTGCACTCTCGAGAGGAAGTCCGCCTGTACATTCTGGATCCCCGGAATGTAAACTGCCGAGATGTTGGACAAATACTTCTGAGCCCAGCTCATTATTGGCTCCACTTCCTGTAGCAGAGACCGGCTGCGAGTTCCACCTTGCTTCTTTATGTAAGCCACCGCAGTTGTATTGTCCAATCTTAGCATCACAGATGAACCTTCTATGAGATGGCGAAATGACAGGAGTGCCTGAAAGGCGGCCCTCAGCCCCAGAATGTTGGAGACAATCCCTCGAGCAGGGAAAACCCATTGGCCCTGTGCCACTTCTGAAAGGCAGTGAGCGCCCCAACCTCGATTGCTGGCATCCGAAGTTAACGTGACCCATGAGATGGGCATGATTGAATGGCGATTGCGCAGATTCTTCCCTTGGAGCCACCAAAGGAGAGATGTCCTCATGGATGACGTAAGGTGTATGCGCTGGACTTGGCTGGAAGAATCCCATTGTTGAAGGAACCCACTTTGGAAGGGTCGTGTATGCCATTGGGCCCACTTCACCATAGGAATGGTAGCTGTCATTGTGCCAATTACTTTCAGGCATTGGAGAGCGGAGAGGTGAGACGACGCAAGGGCTGCGTGTATTCTGTCCCGAATCACTCCAATCTTCTCCTCTGGAAGGGAGATGGTGCCTTCCAATGTGTTGAAGAGAGCCCCTAGAAACACCAGAGATTGTGTTGGCTCTAAATGGCTCTTCTCTAGATTCAGAAGCCACCCGAATTCCTGCAGGGTGGAGATGACTAAGCTCCTGTGCTCTAACAGTTGATCTTCGTTCTGAGCTAGGAGAAGTAGGTCGTCTAAATAGTGGTGAAGACGAAGCCCCTTGATACGGAGTAGAGCCACAACCGACAACAGGACCTTTGAGAAGACCCGAGGTGATGTTGTTAGGCCGAAGGGTAGACATGTGAACTGCAGATGCTGATTGCCTACCGCAAAGCGGAGGAATTGTTGGAACTCTGTTGCCACTGGCACGTGAAAGTATGCATCTTTCAGATCGATTGAAATCATCCAATCTCCCAGATGTATTGATTGTTGGATCGTAATTAAAGACTCCATTTTGAACTTTTCTTTTCGGATAAAGGAATTGAGATGTGTTAAATCTATTACTGGCCTCCATGTACCGTTTTTCTTCTGTATCATGAACAGAGGAGAATACATGCCTTTGCCTTGTTCGTTTTCTGGAACAGGGATGGCTGCGCCTTGATCCAATAAACAGCTCACGTAGGTTAATAGGACCTGCTTTTTCTCTTCTGAACCTGGAAGAGATGTGGGAACAAATCTGAGTCTTGGGGTATTGCTAAAAACCCACTTGTGACCGGAGGAGACCGTCTTGATGGTCCAGTAATCTCGGATTGAGGCCGCCCAGACATGCCCGAAGTGGCGAAGACGAGCCCCCACCTGGCATGCCTGAGCGGGCCCAATCTCAAAAGGACTTTGTGGCGTCCTGGTTGCCAGAGGAACCCCCTTTTGCGGGTTTCTTGAAAGAAGACTGCCTGGATTTCCAGGATCTAGAGAACTCCCGACCAGGTCTGTAGCTGCGCGCATCCCTAGCGCGATCAGAGTTTTGTCTTCTAGGAAAACTGCATTTCTGATTTTGTAGGCGTCTGTCTTGAGGGAGGAAACCAGACTTCCCACCTGTGGCCCGGGTTATGGCACTATCGAGCTTATTGCCAAACAATGAAGAACCTTCAAACGGAATTCGGCACCAAGCTTGCTTGGAAGCTGGATCCGCCAACCACGGACGGAGCCATAGGGCACGACGAGCTGAAACAGCTGCCAACATAACCCGGGACATCATGCGGATGACATCAATAGATGCCTCCCCAAGAAAGGCTGATGCCAGCCTGATCTCTTGGATAGGAGAATCCTTAGCCGTTTCAGTAGAGATACTTCTTAAGAACTCATCCACCTTATCAGACCAAGATTCCAAAGCTTTGGAGACTGCAGCCATCGCAAGTACTGGCTTACATGCCATTCCTGACGTCAGGTAGATCCTCTTTAAATCCGAATCAATTCGCCTTTCCAAAGGATCTTTAAAAGATACAGTGTCTTCCAAGGGAAGCGTTACATATCTTGCTAGTCTCATTAAAGCTGCATCCACTAATGGAGCTGATTCAAGGTGCTTTACTTCCTCTTCCTTAAAAGGATATAGTTTCGAGACCTTTGACTGCATGGAACTTTTCTTGTCCATTTTGCTCCATTCCTCAGAAATGACCTCACCCAGCTCAGAGAGAAAAGGAAAAAACTGTCGCTCCTTGTTGAGCTGCTTGAAAAACTTCCTCTGTTTTGGGGGGGGGGGGGGGGGGGGAGTAACTGGATCTTCCCACTTCAGGGCCTCTTTAACTGCCTTCACCAAAGAAGGAACTAAAGCATACTCAAACCCCACGCCAGGATCTTCCAGATCCGATTCGCTGTCTGAAACAGGAGCAGAAGGGTGACTTGGCTGGGAAGATTCCCATGTCTCATGCACAGAACCTTCACCCACTGGAGGGCATAATAGGTCTGATGGGGAATCACGGGGCTGCTGGGCCTCTCTCTCCTGTAGAGATTCTTTCACAACCCGTCTCACCATAGATTCCAAACGCTGGTCTGCACCATCCCTCTCATCTGCAGCTTTAGAGAAGCAGTGATCACAGAGAGATTTATCTGTTGGAACAGGCATCCTACATCCCCAGCATGATTTTCCTGAACTCTCTCTAGAGTGAGATGAAGGGGGGTGAGAAGGATTTTTATTGCGCTGTTCAGATCTGGAAGGAGATCTATGATGGCTAGACCTGGAGGAAGATTGCCGGTGGTGTGATTTTGATGATCCACTTCCTTTATGGGAACTACGGTGTGGATCAGACCTAGTAGGGCTGTGAGGAAAGAAACACAAAGAAGATAGAGAAAGAAATCAGCTGGTGTCCTAAAATCCTACTCTCAATCCTTGTACAGGCAGGAAAGCAAAACTGCAAACATACCTGCTACAAGCGGGCTGGCCACTAGGGGGCAGTGAGGAGTCCATAGTATCAATACAATAGGAAGCTGCAGAGACAGATTTACAGATTCAGCTGACTGACAACAGACCTCCACCCCCAGACAATAGAGATTGTCTTACCTAGAACCACCGAGATAGTAGCCCCGGGAAGTCGCCGTATCCCCCACGATCATTCCCAGGGCTCTGAAAGCTTTCCACAGCTTTTAAAAGTGGCGCCCGTGACGTCATCGCCGACGTCAGACGCGAGACGCTCGCGCGCATGCGTGAACCAAGCCTTGACTTCGTATTGGGTCCACGCATGCGCAGAACGTACGCCGGTACCCGGAAGTCACAGAGAGAGCGGCTGCTGGAACGCAGAGAGCGTCAGCGCCAATCTAGGACACCAGGAAGCAGGAAAAACACACAGAGGTATGATACACATAAACACTGCTGCCATATGTAAATGAAAGTAAAAAAACTTACCCCTCCATCTACGATCACCTGGCCGAGGAACGGCATCCATCACACACACACACACACCGGACTTGGCAGCAGATAATGGTCGCCTGAAACATTAGGCAAACAGACCGTGCGCACACCGATGAACCGATCCAATCTTCAGCGCTACTCTTCTATACACTCCATACCCTGCTTAACAGTCAGGGCCTATCGGAGGAATCTTTGGCACTCGGCAACATCAATCGTAGGGAGGTTTATCTTCAGGTAGGAGAACCAACACCTGGTCCTACGGAGGAGGACAAAAAAGGAACATGGATAGCAGCCTAGAACAAAGATTTATGGGAGAGGGGGTCCTATTGGGTAGTTATGGAGGCGGAGCCTACCCACACGTATGCTGCCATGGAGCCTGTCAGGAAATAATGTTTAGAGTCAAAGGCAACTGATGATTTTCTATTAAAGGGCCATTAACATGCATCACCATTGAACTTAGGAATGTGTCTTTGCAAAGTTAAACTCATTAAAATCCTTTCTTATTTTTGCTTGGGGATAGATTGCAGAGGCATTAGAAGTTTTGGGGGAGGTCCACACCCCTGATAAGGTGAAGACACCTCCCAAATTTTGCCAATTTCTCATTCAAAATTATTCACTTCCTGTCACATAGCCAAACAGGAAGTGGAGGGTAAAACCCTACCAATGTATGTCCTTGGGGACACACAGGTCAATCTAAATAGTTTCCCCATTCGGGAAATTGCACTCTAGCATTTACATCCCAAATTATTATGTATCTTGGGGTTTATTTACTGAAAGGTAAATCCACTTTGCACCACAAGTGCACTTAGAAGTTCAGTTGCTGGAGATCCGAGGGGGACATGCAAGGAAAAGAAAAAAAAAAAACAGCATCTTTGCCTCTACATGATTGGATGATAAAATCACCAATGCTACCCTTCTGATTTTCATCAACTACACTTGTATTGCAGAAAGGATTTGCCTTTAATAAACCCCAAAATACCTAATAATTTGGGGTGTTCACAACAAAGTGCTAGAGTGCAATTTGCATAATAGGGGCACTAGTTAGATCTGTGTGTCCTCAAGGAAAGATTAGGGTTTTACTCTCACTTCCTATTTGGCTATGACAGGAAGTGAAGCCAATTTTAAGAAAAGGGACAAAGCCCAACCTTTAAAAAAAAAAAAATAAAATAAATAAAAATCTTGATTTCCCTCAAATGTCCACAATTAGAATAGGATTGGCTTCAGCTTGATTTTAGTTCAGTGCTTCTCAACCCTGCCCTCAAGTACCCCCCAACAGGCCATGTTTGCAGGTTTTCCTTCATCTTGCCCAGGCACTTTAAATCAAAGTCAACGGCTTTGTATTTTGGACAGCTATTTTAGAGAAGGTAAAATTTCCTAAACATGGCCTGTCAGGTGGGGGGTACTTGAGGACTGAGGCTGAAAACTACTGCTCAAAAAGAAAATTGAATGCTTACCACTCTGAAATGTTACTTTCCTGGTCAGTATCCATGGTCGCATACGCACAATCCATGCATGTGCTACCATGAAGGCACCAGGAAAGTAACTTAAAACTAAAAAAAAAAAAAAAAAAAAAAATGAAAAAGGGATTTGTCTAAGGGTCCTTTCACAGTGGGGCGGGGGAGTTGTTGGCGGTAAAGCGCCGCTATTGTAAGTGGCGCTTTACCGCCGGTATTCAGCCGCTAGCGGGGCAGTTTTACGCCCCTGCTAGCAGCCGAGAAAGGGTTAAAACCACCGCAAAGTGCCTTTGCAGAGGCGCTTTGCCGGCGGTATAGCCGCGCCGTCCCATTGATTTCAATGGGCAGGAGCGGTATACACTCCGCTCCTTCACCGCTCCGAAGATGCTGCTAGCAGGACTTTTTTTCCCGTCCTGCTAGCGCACCGCTCCAGTGTGAAAGCCCTCGGGGTTTTCACACTGAAATTAAAGCAGCGGCACTTTCGGGTCGGCTATTATTAGCGCAATAGCGTCTGCAAACCGCCCCAGTGTGAAAGGACCCTAAGACATGCCAATCAGCCTAGTTAAGCTGCAGCTGGGAAATCTGATACATGAAAAGAACACACATAACACAAAGAATTTGAAACAATTTTATTGGTCCAAAAAATAAAAAAACAGGACTTGGAAAAGAAGCAAGGAAAGCAAAATACACACATGTATGTTAATTTGAGACACTAACAGAATAGGTTTGACCCTTTTGCAGTGTAAATTAACAGGAGTTAAAAAGGAGTGCACCCACAAATGGACATCTATTAAAGATTAAAACAACATTAGGCACAACATCTTGAGAAAGAATTTTAAAAATAAGGCAGCACAGACAGTTAAATCAAAGTGAATGTAAAAACAACAAAAATTGCCAACATAAAAAAGATTTCATTGTAAAATAACCACCACCCAAAAAAAAAAAAAAAAAAAAAAAACACACAGCAAACCAAAGTAACAAATACATTGCATAAAAACACATCTGTTTTGCAACAACATAACAAACAAAATACAAATAGAAAATACATGTGTTAGAAACTCGATAAGGACACCCAAATGAACACTCTAGCTGCCCCCCCGAAAAACACACACACACTCTTGGCTCTTTTCAGGGCAAAGTAAAGATTGCGATCTGCAAGATTTATATAACATAGGTTTGTGTGCTAATGAGGCAATTGCAAACACATGGACAGTCCATTAAACACACAAAATGCAAGTTCACCCAATGTAGAGAGAACTTCAAAGTGGGTACACCTGTTAAGGATGACCTTTAATTACTAACCCAAAAAACACACTCTGAGCATGCCCAGAAACATCCAAGTGCTATTCACACACAAAAAGCACCACCAGAACAACCCAAATGCAGCTAGCACAAAATAAGCCAACCCACTGTCCAAAATTAAGCACATCATCCAGCATGCACCAAAATTACAGATGGGACAAAACACCCCCCAGTCCAGGGGGGCAACTATAGAGCCTAACATGTGCAAAAGTTATACAACAAATACCATTGCAGTCTAAGGGAACTGACTTGGCAATTTTACTAGTCCACATTTGGCTGGCTTATCTTCTAGTTATTGGCCTTAAAATGAGTATGGGGCCCAGGTCCCACCCTAAGGGACATATATCAATGTCACCAATTGGACAACCCCAAAAACGAAACAAGGAGAAATGCCTTTAAATATGCCAAATTGCTTAAGGGCCAGTTCACACCAATGCAGTCCAGTTCATATTTTATGCATCAAAAATGCATGGAAATTCGGTTATCTGGTTTGCAATGGCATAGTTCACACCAGTGCTTGCAGTTCCAGTGCGTTTCCAGTTCCAGAAAAAAAGTAGAACATGCTGCATTTTTTCTGCACTGGACTGTACTGAAAAGCTGTAAAACGCATCAAAAACGCAATGGAACGGACCTAAATGCACCGAAAATACACTGCAACACACTTGTCCTTATTTAAGGTTAAGAAAAAAGAGGGGGGAAAAAAAGCACTGGACTGCATCAAAAACGCACCAAGAACGCACTGGAACGCATCAAAAACGTGCATGCAAAAAAGCACCTGGAACGCGTCCGGACTGCGTTTCTATGGTGTGAACTGGCCCTGATCACACCATAGAAACGCAGTCCGGATGCGTTCCAGGTGCTTTTCTGCATGCAGGTTTTTGATGCGTTCCAGTGCGTTTTTGGTGCATTTTTGATGCAGTCCAGTGCTTCCCCCCCCCTTTTTTCTTAACCTTAAATAAGGACAAGTGTGTTCCAGTGCGTTTTTGGTGAATTTAGGTGCGTTCCAGTGTGTTTTTGATGCATTTTACAGCGTTCCAGCACAGTCCAGTGCATAAAAAAATGCAGCATGTTCGACTTTTTTTTTTTGGGAACTGGAAACGCACTGGAACTGCAAGCACTGGTGTGAACTATGCCATTGAAAACCATATAACCTACTTTCCGTGCGTTTTTGATGCAGAAAAAAAACGCACTGGACTGCATGTGGTGTGAACTGGCCCTTAAGGAATTCAAGTTATTTAAAACTACTCGTGGCTATAATGAAATGTCGGTCCGGCAATACACATAAAAGTTCATTGATAAAAACAGCATTAAAAAAAAACAAAATTAAGAAAAAAAAGTGTGGGGTTCCCCCGAAATTCCATACCAGGCCCTTCAGGTCTGGTATGGATTTTATAGGGAACCCTGCCCCAAAATTAAAAAAAAATGGCGTGGGGGTCCCCCTCAAAATCAATACCAGGCCCTTCAGGTCTGGCATGAATTTTAAGGGGAACCCCGCGCCAAAATTTTTTAAAAAATGGCGTGGGGTCCCCCTAAAAATCCATACCAGACCCTTATCCAAGCACGCAACCTGGCAGGCCGCAGGAAAAGAGGGGGGGGCGAGAGAGCGCCCCCCCCCTCCTGAACCATACCAGGCCACATGCCCTCAACATTGGGAGGGTGCTTTGGGGTCCCCCGCAAAGCACTTTGTCCCCATGTTGATGAGGACAAGGGCCTCATCCCCACAACCCTTGGCCGGTGGTTGTGGGGGTCTGCGGGCGGGGGGCTTATCGGAATCTGGAAGCCCCCTTTAACAAGGGGACCCCCAGATCCCGGCCCTACACCCTGTGTGAAATGGTAAGGGGGTACAAAAGTACCCCTACCATTTCACAAAAAAACTGTCAAAAATGTTAAAAATGACAAGAGACAGTTTTTGACAATTCCTTTATTTAAATGCTTCTTCTTTCTTCTATCTTCTTTCTTCTATCTTCCTTGGTTTCTTCCTTCATCTTCATCTTCTTGTTCTTCTGGTTCTTCCTCCGGTGTTCTCACCGGTCACCGGGTGGCCCCGCCCTCCCTTATTTAAGAACCGTCAGAAGAGGAGAAGCGTCACACAGCGGGAGCCTCCCACCATGCCATCATGGATGCGGAGTGACCTGAGGAGAAGAAGGGAAGAAGACGCCGCGGAGGAAGATGATGGACGAGAACACCGGAGGAAGAACCAGAAGAACCAGAAGAAGAAGAAGATGAAGATGAAGGAGGATACCGAAGGAAAATAGAAGAAGGAAGATGGAAGAAAGAAGATGGAAAGAAGAAGACTTTAAATAAAGGAATTGTCAAAAACTGTCTCTTGTCATTTTTAACATTTTTGACATTTTTTTGTAAAATGGTAGGGGTACTTTTGTACCCCCTTACCATTTCACACAGGGTGGAGGGCCGGGATCTGGGGGTCCCCTTGTTAAAGGGGGCTTCCAGATTCCGATAAGCCCCCCGCCCGCAGACCCCCACAACCACCGGCCAAGGGTTGTGGGGATGAGGCCCTTGTCCTCATCAACATGTGGACAAGGTGCTTTGCGGGGGACCCCATAGCACCCTCCCAATGTTGAGGGCATGTGGCCTGGTACGGTTCAGGAGGGGGGGTGCTCTCTCGTCCCCCCCTCTTTTCCTGCGGCCTGCCAGGTTGCGTGCTCGGATAAGGGTCTGGTATGGATTTTTGGGGGGACCCCACGCCAATTTTTTAAAAAATTTTGGCGCGGGGTTCCCCTTAATATCCATACCAGACCTGAAGGGCCTGGTATTGAATTTTGGGGGAGCCCCACGCATTTTTTTTCTGAATTGTGTTTGTTTTCTTAATGCTGTTTTTATCAATGAACTGTTATGTGTATTGCCGGACCGACATTTCATTAGAGCCGCACGAAGTGAACCAGCGTTAAAAAAAAAAAAAAGTCTAGAGGTGCGCCTGTTCAACCTATGCAAATGCTTTTACGTTGCCTGACATTTACTGTAATTTTGCTGGTGCACTGAACTAAAGTATTTGAACAAGCGCAAATGCCGTTTGAGCATGCGCAGTGTATAAATTCACCTCCTACAGTTTAAATGTATTTGCCGGCGCTGCCGGCTTGTTCCGAGAAAGTCACTTTCTCGTTCTATATTGCCCATATTTGTGACTTGGGCAGTTAGTACAACACTCCCCCACATCACCCCACATCACCCCCATATTATTGGCACTTCCAGCTTGTTTAAATTTGAAGTTAAACATGCCGTGCACCAGGTCTATAGTGGCGTACAGATCACCTCTTCCCGTGCGCCGGGAAGAGAATAGTAAATGGGGGATCGCGCTGTGTTACCGGCACAAATGCTTTGTAAATACAAAAATGTCATTTGCGCATCGGCGTGCACTGCAAGTCATGGCGCAAATGCTTCGTAAATCAGCCCCTCAGTGTAGTAGAGAGGTATGAGACATTGAGTATAGTAGAAGGGTATGAGACACTGAGTATAGTAGAGGGGTATGAGACACTGAGTATAGTAGAGAGGTATGAGGCACTGAGTATAAT
This sequence comes from Aquarana catesbeiana, assembly GCF_042186555.1. Taxonomy (NCBI): domain Eukaryota; kingdom Metazoa; phylum Chordata; class Amphibia; order Anura; family Ranidae; genus Aquarana; species Aquarana catesbeiana. Next base: position 680,494,036 of record NC_133327.1, on the reverse strand, counting down.
AGAAAGGTATGAGACACTGAGTATAGTAGAGAGGTATGAGACACTGAGTATAATAGAAAGGTATGAGACACTGAGTATAATAGAAAGGTATGAGGCGCTGAGTATAGTAGAGAGGTATGAGACACTGCATGAAATATATAGAGAGACATGATTTGAGTACATGGATTGAAAACTGGCTACAAGGGCGAGTTCAGAGGGTGGTGATAAATGGGGAGTACTCGGAATGGTCAGGGGTGGGTAGTGGGGTTCCCCAGGGTTCTGTGCTGGGACCAAATCTATTTAATTTGTTCATAAACGATCTGGAGGATGGGATAAACAGTTCAATCTCTGTATTTGCAGACGATACTAAGCTAAGCAGGGCAATAACTTCTCAGCAGGATGTGGAAACCTTGCAAAAAGATCTGAACAAATTAATGGGGTGGGCAACTACATGGCAAATGAGGTTCAATGTAGAAAAATGTAAAATAATGCATTTGGGTGGCAAAAATCTGAATGCAATCTATACACTTGGGGGAGAACCTCTGGGGGAATCTAGGATGGAAAAGGACCTGGGGGTCCTAGTAGATGATAGGCTCAGCAATGCAAAGCTGCTGCTAACAAAGCAAACAGAATATTGGCATTAAAAAGGGAGATCAACTCCAGAGATAAAACGATAATTCTCCCGCTCTACAAGACTCTGGTCCGGCCGCACCTGGAGTATGCTGTCCAGTTCTGGGCACCAGTCCTCAGGAAGGATGTACTGGAAATGGAGCGAGTACAAAGAAGGGCAACAAAGCTAATAAAGGGTCTGGAGGACATTAGTTATGAGGAAAGGTTGTGAGCACTGAACTTATTCTCTCTGGAGAAGAGACGCTTGAGAGGGGATATGATTTCAATATACAAATACCGGACTGGTGACCCCACAATAGGGATAAAACTTTTTTGTGGAAGGGAGTTTAACAAGACACGTGGCCACTCATTAAAATTAAAAGAAAAGAGGTTTAACCTTAAACTACGTAGAGGGTTCTTTACTGTAAGAGCGGCAAGGATGTGGAATTCCCTTCCACAGGCGGTGGTCTCAGCGGGGAGCATCGATAGTTTCAAGAAACTATTAGATAAGCACCTGAACGACCACAACATACAGAGATATACAATGTAATACTGACATATAATCACACACGTGGGTTGGACTTGATGGACTTGTGTCTTTTTTCAACCTCATCTACTATATGAGGTACATCTAATTATTATTATTATTATTATTATTATACGGGATTTATATAGCGCCAACAGTTTGCGCAGCGCTTTACAACATGAGGGCAGACAGTACAGTTACAATACAAATCAATACAGGAGGGATCAGAGGGTCCGGCTCATTAGAGCTTACAATCTAGCTAATGGTTTTTAAAGTTTCCGGTGACCCTAAAAAAGTGGCTGAAGTGACTTTGATAAGAAAGAGAAGGCTGAATATTTGCAGCATATTCAGTAACGAGGCTGGTGAAAGGAATTCATTGAGGCCGAGTACTGTGTGTGCTTTTTGTCTGATAGTTTTAGAATAACAAAACAACTTGACATATCACTCGGGGTCTGGGTGGGGTCGCTCTCTCTATGTTGTGGTTACGCTGACATTCGGCATCTGGCTTCATTACTAAATGTACTAAATGTGAGATTACACCAGCCTGCTCCGCCCTGACCTCCGGGCCCTCACCAGCTATAAAACCGGGGGACTCGGAGCTGACCGCCTCCCATCCCTGTGTTTCCCGAGGACGTCCTGTCCTGACAATGGCCACTAATGGATCCCCAGATACAATGTGTGTGGGGTCATCAGTGATACACAATGTACAGAGAAGAGGTCAGAGATGGCGTCACATTGTGCCAGGCGTTGTCCATTGTATGGGGTCGGATCGCACTAATACTAGGAGTGGCAAACCGGTCATTGTGTTGGAATTGTCTCTCCTACCTGAAGCATTTAAAAAAATGAAAAATTGAAAAATACGTTTTAAAGAGTCATCCCACCCAGAACTGAAATTTTGGTGTTTAGTAAGTGTTGGAGAACTAAACCACCTGAATGTTTTTTACATTTTTAGGGACTCTACATTGAGATCACTGTGCTGAGTTCCCCGGTCTGTACACCTGCTGTGCCCATTATGAGAGGTTCCCACCATCCCTGTGCTGAGTTCCCAGGTCTGTACACCTGCTGTGCCCATTATGAGGGGTTCCCACCATCCCTGCACTGAGTTCCCTGGGCTGTAAACCTACTGTGCCCATTATGAGGGGTTCCCACCATCCCTGTGCTGAGTTCCCAGGTCTGTACACCTGCTGTGCCTATTATGAGGGGTTCCCTCCATCCATGTGCTGAGTTCCCAGGTCTGTACACCTGCTGTGCCCATTATGAGGGGTTCCCACTATCCCTGTGCTGAGTTCCCAGGTCTTTACACCTTCTGTGCCCACTATGAGGGGTTCCCACCATCCCTAAGATGAGGTATTGGGTTTGTACACCTCCTGTGCCCAATATGAGGGGTTCCCCCCATCCTCTGGAATTCCCTACCCCAATCTGTCAGACTGTCTCCAAATGTATCCACTTTTAGGCAATCCCTGAAAACTTTCTTCTTCAGAGAAGCCTATCCTGCCTCCATCTAACAACTGCACTATTTTCTCCATTAGCTCATCCCCCACAGCTATTACCCTTTTGTATAACTATTACCCTCCCTCCTAGATTGTAAGCTCTAACGAGCAGGGCCCTCTGATTCCTCCTGTATTGAATTGTATTGTAATTGTACTGTCTGCCCTAATGTTGTAGAGCGCGGCGTAAACTGTTGGCGCTATATAAATCGTGTATAATAATAATAATCCCTGTGCAGAGTTCCCAGGTCTGTACACCTGCTGTGCTCATTATAAGGGGTCCCCACCATCCCTGTGTTGAGTTCCCGGGTCTGTACACCCGCTGTGCCCATTATGAGGGGTTTATTTTGTTTATTGAAAAATCTTACAAACAACAACTTATATACAATAAAACCATAATAAATAAATAAAACATATTTACAAAATAATTGAATATGGTTATACAAAACAAGAACATAATAAATGGTGCAAACCCAATTGCGCACAACACAATCCCTACAAGAGAGCCAGACTAAGTAACATCACCGTCACCATCACCGTCACCATGCATGTAGCCTTTTATCAAAAATATATTTCATCTTGAAAATTTAGGGGAGTGAAACAAGAATACAAAGAAAAGCTGCACACCCCGAGATCAACAGGCAGCAGCTACAGAGTCCTGATATTCTTCCACGCCCTTATCCAGGCCTCCTGCTGCCACCTGTCTTTCTCAAGACCCTGAATCTTCCCAACCTCATCTAGAATGTCCTGCATCACCACTTCGACAGGGAGGATTTTACACCATAAGGATACCTGACACTGTGCACTCCACGTGAAATACCGGACTACTAGAATAACTAAAAAAAGTGTTTCCAAATCAGAATCCCGACGAGTCTGGAATGCCCCATACACCCACTCTGCATAACTTATATGGGGGAGGAAGGGTATACTCAGAGCCCTCCCAACCCTCTTGTACACCTCTATATTAAAAGGGCATTGAAGTAGAAAGTGATCCATGGACTCCACCACTCTTCCACACTCCACTCTCGGGCAGCCCCGATCACTCATGGAAAGAACCTTTAAGTTGCCCTTCACATATAGTTTTCCATGAAAGGCAAGCCAAGCCTGATCCCTAAACTTCATTGGGATTCTCTCCAAATTAATCAATCGCAAACCCACCTTAAAACCAGGCTTGGGCAATCCCTCAAAGCCAGTGGCTCGCAAAAAGCAGAGTTCATGATCCGCTTCTCAAGAAGTTTCCTTGGAAGAGATTTGACTTCTCCTGCTGTTACTTGCCACTGCCGAAGCATTTTCAAACACGGGGCAACATAAGCTGGGAGCTGTTCATGCTTGACCCTCAGGCTTTTCACTGGCCCACCATTTTCCCAGGGCCTAAACCAGGACTGGAAAATACCAACCCACCCAGGCAGTCTCTCTGCCAACATGTTACCAAGATTGTACTTCACAAACATCAGAGAGAAAAAGACTACAGGGTTGACCATCCCTAGACCACCCTCCTAGGAAGGTAAGTCACATTCCTTTTGACAAGGTTTATTCTGTTCCCCCATAACAGCTGCAAGAAACAACTATAGATCCTGGTATAGGGAGAAACTGGCAAAATGCAAACAAAACTGACATACAGAAAAATCGGAATCAGGTAAGTCTTGATCAGATCAACCTTTTCCTTCAAGGAAAGCTGCCAACCTTTCCAGCTTGCCACCTTGGCATCGGCATTCTCCAGCCTGTTCACCCAATTTGCATGACCATAGTCACCTGGGCCGAATTCAATGCCTAGAACTCAAATTTTTTGTTGGGGCTCCAGGAAGTCATCCGGGAGAACAAAGCTCTCACCTTCCACACCCATCCAGAAAGCTTCACACTTGTCCTGGTTGACCTTTGAACCTGATGCCTCTGCATACTGCCCTATCACTGAGACCACCTCCTGTGCCTCCGCAGTCCCAGAGATAAAAACAGAAACATCATCAGCATAGGCCACAACCTTCAAAGGAGGCTCACCACCAATGCCCAAAGGTACCCCACACAAAGGTCCACTCTCTAGCCTTCTAATGAAGGGGTCGATTGCAAACACATATAGCAGAGGACTCAATGACGCACACCTGAGCCGACCTCAAAGGGCTGCGCGACCCAACCATTAACCAGAGAAAAGCTTTCAGCCCCTTTGTACAAAATCTTAAACCAATCAATGAAACCCCCCTTCAGGCCATATTTGTCAAGAAGGAGCCACAGGTACTCATGATTAACCCGATCAAAGGCCTTAGCCTGATCCAATGTCAGCAAAAATTTACCCCAACCAGCAGCCCTACAAAGCTCCAAGGCCTCCCGGACAGCTAACAGCACTGAGAAAGTGTTTCTACCTTGGACTGAGCAGTGCTGGTGGCGGGATAACAAACTGCCTGCAACTGGTGATAATCGCCAGAAAAAAATCTTTGCCAGTATCTTTCTAGCGATATTAAGAAGGCTAATGGGGTGCCAATTCCCAATCATTGAAGGATCTTTACCCTTTGACAGAAGGATCACTGCAGATTGCCTAATAAAGGGAGGGAGAGAACCCTCATACAAACAGCCATTAAAAACCTCAGCAAGGTAGGGAGCCAGGATCGACTTAAAACATTTATAAAATTCCACTGTCAAACCATCTGGCCCTGGCGTTTTCTTGATGGCCAGTTTATCAATAGCCTGGATTACCTCATCTGCAGTGATTTTGTCTGTCAAATTCATCAAAGGAACATTACTTTCCAGTCCTGGTGTAGAGTTTACAGTTCTGGTAAGGGTCAGGCGAATGGTATTTCCCGTAATCCCTCTCCTGAACCAAAGAGGCGTGCCAGTCATATTGATGTCTCCTAAGGAGGAGCTTCACCTCAGAGATCGCCCCAGAATCTCCTCCATTCGAAACAAGGCGGTCAAGTTTCCTCCGCAAGCGCTGGTAGATGATATACTTATCTTGCTGCTTCTTTCTTTCTATGGCCTTGAAAAGCCTAACAGTCCACTGTTTAACAAGCTCCCACCATTCTGACTTGCTGTTGCAAAAGTCTAGGATAGTTACCTGTGCTTGAAAAAAATCCTCAAAGGATTACCTTAACCTCTTGTCTTCCAGGAGGGCCGAATTCAATCTCCAGATACCCCTCCCCCTAAGTGGCATGTCTGAGGCATTCAGAGTCACAGATAGAATACAGTGATCAGAAAGCTCCACTGCCCGACACACAGGTGCCGAAAAAGCAGAGTCCCCCTTTAAAAAAAAAACCTATCTATCCTACTCTGACTACTACCTCGCTGAAAAGTGAACCCTGTGCTGTCTGGGCAGAGCTTAATGTGCGCATCTACCAGACCTGCTTTCCTAACTATCGCATTGAGAAAAAGGGTGTCATAGCCCAGCTTATCTCTGAAACCTCTCCTGACTTTAGATCTAGTAATGGTGTTGAAATCACCTCCAAAGATAACCTACTGGGCCGTAAAAACAAAAGGCTTAATCTTTGTAAAGAGGCATTTCCTGTCCCACTTCATCCAGGGACCATAGATGTTAATCAGGTGCAGGTCCTGCCCCTTCACAGAGACGTCTAAGACCATGCATCTCCCTATCTCTACCTCAATTACCCGCCGTCACGTTACCATACCAGGAAAAAGGTCTGCAACCCCGCTGTAAGGCTCGACCACAAGAGACCAAAATGAGGGACCACGTCTCCACTCCTTCTTTGCCAGATGTATATTGGCCAGACTACTCAGATAGGTCTCTTGCAAAAACAAAATGTCAGCATCAAACTCGCTGAGCAAAAATAAGGCCATATGACGAGCACTTACTGATCTTAAGCTGGCAACATTAATGGTTGCCTCTTTTAACGGAGTAGGAACTGCCATTAGGGTAGTTGAGGCAGCCGTTTCTTAACCTGACTACTCCCTCTCCTTGGATAACCAGCACGCTTCGTTGCACCCTGGCACTCATCATCCATAGAGGACACTGAACTGAACGAGTCCCATTCATTGTCATCATCATCTGACAGGACCCCAAACTTATTTTATAAAGCCAAAACTTTAGGATTTAAGGTAACTGAACCCCTTTTTTTCCTTCTTTTGCCCCTCCTCCTCCTATCCTCCAACCACTCCATATCATCCTTAGACAAACCAGAATCAACAGCCTCCCCACACCTATCCTCCCCTTCACCCCACTCCCCCCCCACTCTCCCTTCCCTTATCTACCACCAGGCCAGCCTCTCCACCATTTTCCCCACTCCTCTGCACCCCACGATCCTCAATAGAAATCCTGCAGCGTCGGGGAGGAGGGACTGGCACTGCATTTAATGCACCTGCCTCAGCACCTCTTGCTGCCTCTGCAATTTTAGAAGACATAGACACAGAAGGATTGGACACATTCTCGGCAACTGATACCTTACCTATAGACCGGGAAGACACGGGCACACTAGGTAAACGCAAAGACTGGGAAGACACAGGCACACTAGGTAAATGCACAGACTTGGAAGACACAGACATATTGGGTATTGGGCACAGACTGGGGCACCACAGACTGGGAAGACACAGACACATTAAGTATTGGCACAGACTGGGGCACCACAGACTGGGAAGAAACAGACATATTGGGTATTGGCACAGACTCAGATGGACTCACAGGCACCCCAGCTGCTGAGCTCTGAGCATCCTCCATGTCCAGGCAGAAGAACTCTCTCATGAGCTCAGGATTGTTGTGCATTGCCTCAGGACACTGACTGTAAGGCCAAATGTCCTATAACCTGACATAGAGAGCACTTTATCACTGGACAGGAGGATGCAAGATGCCCTTTATCCCCACACTTATTGCATAGCTTTGGCTGGCCCGGATAAAAGATTGTCAGTCTTTCTCTCCCCAGGAAAGCTGAGGATGGCAGATGCTGGACGACATTGTCAACGACTTTTAATTTTAGCTGCACAGACCATCCCCCTGTCCATATTCCCCGATCGTCCAAAATCTTTTTTAGGGGGCTCAGGACATCTCCATACCCCCTCAACCATACAGATAAATCCCCTTGTGGTATGGATTCATTGTGGACAAGAACTGTCACCATTTTAATGAGTAGCTGGTGTGATATAAGCTTTGGGATGAGCTCTTTCCAGTCCGGCAGACCCCTACACACGTGCTCATACTTCTCCCAAAATACGTCCAAAGACTCCGAACGGATAAAGAACAAATCATACTCATAGGAACCTGCCGGACTGATCAGGGCGAATATATCTGTGGGCCTAAACCCCATCTGCAAAATCTTACTCACTACTGCCCTCCTATGTGGGGGGATTCCACCGCCCTCCCATTTTAACTGAACAACATTCCTCCGTTTAAACAGGGAGGAAGATAAAACATTTCCATATACCTTCCCTGCTTGCTCCCCCTTCCCAGATCCTGTGGCAGCAACACCAGCATAAGTTTGTCTTACACCACCAGCATTTGCAGTCTTGTCCTTAGACACATTTAAACCTGCTGGCAGAGAGTCTGAATCAGCTGTGATAGCAGTCTTCTGATTAGCAGAGGCAGGACCCGCCCTCTCGCCCTGCTCTCAACACTCAGCTTCTTTTCTGGGATTAATCACAGTCTTGGCTGTTGCAGACTCCTGGAGAGTTGTAGCACTACTGCACCCAGCATCTCCTCCACCATTCACAGGAACAGCCGCTGTGCCTGGTCCAGGCAAAGTCTCTGTATTGTCCATGGACCTCTCTGCAGACTGAAGCTGACAGTTATTATTAGATGTTATTTTATGTTGGACATAGTCTATGGGTCTGGGCTGACTGCCTGTAGCACTACAACCCTCATCAAGCCCATTGTCATTAAAGTTCACACCATCTTGTACACACACTGTACCTGCACCTGCTTGCTGTTCTGTCACCTCTGCGATGTCATGGCTGATGGTGGGGTCAGATTTCCTCCCAGTTACTGCAGACTTAATGGTGGATCTTGCTCTCTCCACAGGTCATTCTTCCACAGGGCTAGGAACGGTGTCCATCTTCTCATCATCATCCTGGGAAGCCGCATCCGGAGGGGATTACATCTTATTGATGAAATCCAGCATGCCAGAACCACCCCCAACCTCCTGCTCAGATGTTCCACATTGCTGGGGAGGGAAGGAGAAAGAGGCCTCCACCATTGTGGGCTCAGCAGATGTCTGAGGTGTTGAAGAGCTGGGCTCATCCTCCGGGCCCACTTTCTCACTCTCTGCTGAGTCTGTCTGTACCTGCATCTCCTCACTGGTTGGGTCACCCTCCATGCAGGAAGCGGCTCCTCTTCTCATTTGGCTAAACCGTTCTTCATTTTTATACTTTTCTTTAAAAGCTCCACTACTCTCCTTCAGAGAACTCACCAGTTCTTTTTGCTTCCGCACAGCTTGTTCCAAGTCTTTCAACTCAGACCTCAGAGCTGGTCTTTTCATACTGAACACTTTGGCACAAATCTGTTTTTTCTTTTCAAATTCAGCTTTCAAAGCTAACAATTTCTCTTGTTCCTTCTCAATCCGGTTCAGCGTTTCAACAATCCTCCGTCTAAAGGCAGACAGAGATTCATCTTTCCTTGGGCCAGGCCCAGAATCCATACCTCCCAACATTTTGAGATGGGAATGAGGGACACCTACTAACAAATGTATGTAGGCATAGGACACCCCCCCTGCCACAGCCCCTTAAAGGAGAATTAACCAAAAAAAGGTTAATTAAATCCACAAGTACTTTTTTTTTTTTACCACTACTATTCCTTTATTTTGGCTTTTAAAATGTACAAATGCAGCAATTTAGAAATTGGATGAAAGGTTTAGCACTGGGAAACAGTTTTTGAAAGATAAAAAGTACATTTTATATACAACTATATGGATCAGACCAAAATGAGAGACAAACGAGGAGGAATGAGGGACAGAGGGACAGTGCTCCAAATCAGGGACAGTCCCTCGAAATCAGGGACAGTTAGGTGCTATGAGAATCTTCCACAGGCTGAGGCCCAGTCACAGGCCTATCCAGGGGGCCCTTGCCAGGGTCCTCCCCAGGATCCAGCATCTCGCCTGGGGCAGAGAAGCAACTCTAGCCCCTGGTCTCTGGAAGCACAGGAGCAAAGGAACCAGGAACCTCACTGTCAAGGAGCAGAATGGCAGTTTCCCACCATCCCTGTGCTGAGTTCCCTGGTCTGTACACCCGCTGTGCCCATTATGAGGGTTCCCACCATCCCTGTGCTGAGTTCCCTGGTCTGTACACCTGCTGTGCCCATTATGAGGGTTTCCCACCATCCCTGTGCTGAGTTCCCGGGTCTGTACACCTGCTGTGCCCATTATGAGGGGCTCCCTACATCCCGGCGCTGAGTTCCCGGGTCTGTACACCTGCTGTGCCCATTATGAGGGGTTCCCACCATCCCTGTGCTGAGTTCCCAGGTCTGTACACCTGCTGTGCCCATTATGAGGGTTCCCATCATCTCTGCTGGGTTTTTTTTTATTTTTTTATTTTGGAGAATGCAGTTGATATGGGAACACTCCAAACTCCAAAACCAATAGGATCGACTGCAGGAAAAATTTCACCCCAAGAGGGAAATTTTTGGTAGGAATCCAACAAGTGACAAGATTTTGGAAGGTGTCTGTGGGAATTCGGCCCCATTTGTGAGGTCAGGTAATGATGTTGGATGAGAAGACCTGGCTCGCTATCAGTGTTCTAGTTTATTCCAAAGTTGTTCAGTAGGGTTGAGGACAGGGCTCTGTGCAGGACACTTGAGTTCCTCCACACCAAACTGGTTATTTCCCTCCCATTGAAGAGATTTCCTTTCGCTTGCTTTTTGTGTATCCCGGCAGGAAGTCAAGGCAAGTCTCCCAGATGGGACACAGACAGCCAGGGCTGGATTTACATCTCAGGAGCCTATAGGCAGAGAATTCTAAAGCATCCCCCTCCTTAAAAAAAAAAAAAAAAAAAAAAAAAGACAATGAGATCGATTTTTTATTTCTTAATAAATTACTGCAAAGGTCTAGGAAACGCAAAATTTCAACCTCAGTGAATTTTAGGGGAAAAAAATGCAAATAAACTACCCACATTTTTGGTAAAATATAAAAGATGAGGTTGCACCGAGTAAATAGACACCAAACATGTTAAACCTTAAATTTGTGTGCGCCCATGAAAATCAGCTGCCATGTTGGTCCTGGGCCTACAGATGGGCAAGAAAAGCCCGGAATACATGGCGGAGGGACGCCGATACTGGGAGCAATCGAGTGGCAGCGCAGCGCCTAAACGTTTCCACCTCACAGGCAGGAGTGTGTGCACTGGTCTAAATCATTTGGTGGAGGGGGGATTATGGTGTGGGGGGTTGTTTTTCAGGGGTTGGGCTTGGCCCCTTAGTTCCAGTGAAGGGAACTCTTAAGGCTTCAGCATACCAAGACATTTGGGACAATTTCATGCTCCCAACTTTGTGGGAACAGTTTGGGGACGGCCCCTTCCTGTTCCAACATGACTGCGCACCAGTGCACAAAGCAAGGTCCATAAAGACATGGATGAGCGAGTTTGGGGTGGAGGAACTTGACTGGTCTGCACAGAGTCCTGACCTCAACCCGATAGAACACCTTTGGGATGAATTAGAGTGGAGGCCTTCTCTTCCAACATCAGTGCCTGACCTCACAAATGCTCTTCTGGAAGAATGGTCAAACATTCCCATAGACACACTCCTAAACCTTGTGGACGGCCTTCCCAGAAGAGTTGAAGCTGTTATAGCTATATTGTATACCACTTAGGGGAGAATCTACAAGTCTGCCTGGTATGCTTTTTGATGTTGCCTTTTATATCAGCAGCTGTTTATCATGTGAGTTTACCTGTCTGCCTGACAGTGGCGGCTTGTCCATACGGGGTGCTGGGGCACCACCCCCTATTTCATACGACCGGCCCCTAATCTTCATGCAGTGCGCCGGATGCATGGATTTCAATGGGGTTTTTTTTTTTTTTGAAGCACATGATTAGAGCCTGAGGCTCTAATTGGCTTCAAAAAAGGGTGGGCTCGGGGCGTAGAGCACTGCGCCCTGAGCCCACCCACTTGTGTGACAATAGCAAATTAATATTTCCTATTGACTTCCTGATTCTCCCCAGGGAGCAGATCCTGAGACCCCCGACTTAGGACTCCTGGCCAATCGGGTCTCAGGACCCACTTCCCCACTTCCTGCTAGGCCCGGGAGGAGAAGCAATGACCCCAGAGTGAGGATCAGCAGCCCTACCATCTGCCTCCTAAGGTAAGGAGGCCTCTGATCCCCGCCTTTCTGTCTGCTTACTACGGGGGGGGGGGGGTCGCCGCCTTTCCGTCCCATCCGTCTTGGCATTGGTTTGCCCCCCCCCCAAAAAAAAATATTGAGCACCAGCCGCCACTGCTGCTTGACACAAGGGCAGCCTCTAGAGGAAGAACATGGAAATCTGTAAATGAAAATACGGAACAGCAAACAAGTAAAAATGTGAAAATCACATCCAAAGAGTTTTTCATGTGAACAACTCACTCAAAACACATTTGTTTCCCTTTTACAGTAAATGAACAGAAGAACTCCTAAACTCTTTCTCTGGCTTGTCAGTGAAAAATGAAAAATGACCTGAGAGACTCAGAGGCGATCCTAACGCTGCCAGTCCCGATCCAAATTCATTTCAATCTCAGCATGGAACCGCTCAACACCCCCCCTGACACCACACATCATACCCTGCATTATAATGAGGGGCGACCCCCCCGGGGCTTCACCCCTAATGTACAGGGGACAGTGACGTCTCTTCTGCTGGAAGTTCTCATATAAAACGACCACCCGGTACAACCCCACCGGAAATATAGGAAGCTTTCATTTCACATTTTATATTCCGATTTCAGCTCTTTTCCTTTATAAATATTCAGAAAGTTTTAGATTTTATTGGCTAACTCAAGTTATTAAAGATGCAGATATTCGTTTTAGTCCTGAAAATTACTAAAACTCTAAACTTTAACTGTCTTACATTCAGGGAGGCTGATTTTTAAAAAAAGAGAAGGTGAATATGTAACTATTTTACAGCTTTTTACATGGCTGTGATTAATACACTGACGAGTAATCAAAACATTAATGAACACCCACTGATCACCAATGTAAGGAACATTCTTCCCACTGATCACCAATGTAAGGAACATTCTTCTCACTGATCACCAATGTAAGGAGCATTCTTCCCACTGATCACCAATGTAAGGAACATTCTTCTCACTGATCACCAATGTAAGGAACATTCTTCCCACTGATCACCAATGTAAGGAACATTCTTCCCACTGATCACCAATGTAAGGAACATTCTTCTCACTGATCACCAATGTAAGGAACATTCTTCTCACTGATCACCAATGTAAGGAACATTCTTCTCACTGATCACCAATGTAAGGAACATTCTTCTCACTGATCACCAATGTAAGGAACATTCTTCCCACTGATCACCAATGTAAGGAGCATTCTTCCCACTGATCACCAATGTAAGGAACATTCTTCTCACTGATCACCAATGTAAGGAACATTCTTCCCACTGATCACCAATGTAAGGAACATTCTTCCCACTGATCACCAATGTAAGGAACATTCTTCTCACTGATCACCAATGTAAGGAACATTCTTCTCACTGATCACCAATGTAAGGAACATTCTTCTCACTGATCACCAATGTAAGGAACATTCTTCTCACTGATCACCAATGTAAGGAACATTCTTCCCACTGATCACCAATGTAAGGAGCATTCTTCCCACTGATCACCAATGTAAGGAACATTCTTCTCACTGATCACCAATGTAAGGAACATTCTTCCCACTGATCACCAATGTAAGGAGCATTCTTCCCACTGATCACCAATGTAAGGAGCATTCTTCCCACTGATCACCAATGTAAGGAACATTCTTCTCATTGATCACCAATGTAAGGAGCATTCTTCTCACTGATCACCAATGTAAGGAACATTCTTCCCACTGACCACCAATGTAAGGAGCATTCTTCTCACTGATCACCAATGTAAGGAACATTCTTCCCACTGACCACCAATGTAAGGAGCATTCTTCTCACTGATCACCAATGTAAGGAACATTCTTCCCACTGATCACCAATGTAAGGAACATTCTTCTCATTGATCACCAATGTAAGGAGCATTCTTCTCACTGATCACCAATGTAAGGAACATTCTTCCCACTGACCACCAATGTAAGGAGCATTCTTCTCACTGATCACCAATGTAAGGAACATTCTTCCCACTGATCACCAATGTAAGGAACATTCTTCCCACTGATCACCAATGTAAGGAACATTCTTCCCACTGATCACCAATGTAAGGAACATTCTTCCCACTGATCACCAATGTAAGGAACATTCTTCTCACTGATCACCAATGTAAGGAGCATTCTTCTCACTGACCACCAATGTAAGGAACATTCTTCCCACTGATCACCAATGTAAGGAACATTCTTCTCACTGATCACCAATGTAAGGAACATTCTTCTCACTGATCACCAATGTAAGGAACATTCTTTCCACTGATCACCAATGTAAGGAACATTCTTCTCACTGATCACCAATGTAAGGAACATTCTTCTCACTGATCACCAATGTAAGGAACATTCTTCCCACTGATCACCAATGTAAGGAACATTCTTCCCACTGATCACCAATGTAAGGAACATTCTTCTCACTGATCACCAATGTAAGGAGCATTCTTCTCACTGACCACCAATGTAAGGAACATTCTTCCCACTGATCACCAATGTAAGGAACATTCTTCTCACTGATCACCAATGTAAGGAACATTCTTCTCACTGATCACCAATGTAAGGAGCATTCTTCTCACTGACCACCAATGTAAGGAACATTCTTCTCACTGACCACCAATGTAAGGAACATTCTTTCCACTGACCACCAATGTAAGGAACATTCTTCCCACTGATCACCAATGTAAGGGACATTCTTCCCACTGACCACCAATGTAAGGAACATTCTTCTCACTGATCACCAATGTAAGGAACATTCTTCTCACTGATCACCAATGTAAGGAACATTCTTCTCACTGATCACCAATGTAAGGGACATTCTTCTCATTGATCACCAATGTAAGGGACATTCTTCCCACTGACCACCAATGTAAGGAACATTCTTCCCACTGATCACCAATGTAAGGAACATTCTTCCCACTGATCACCAATGTAAGGAACATTCTTCCCACTGATCACCAATGTAAGGAACATTCTTCCTGCTGACCAACACGTTTACGTGGACCCTTTTCCCACTTACCAGCACTGGAAAGGAGCATTTCATAGACCACCAATGTAATCAGTGTAAGGGGGCACTTTTCCATGTAATTAATATTAGGGGTTCCCTGAGACATGAAAGTCATTTAAAGGGTCCCTCCATGTTAAAGTTTGAGAAAGGTTGCTCTAGAATGAATGATTCTTGCATGTTTTTAGTTCCCAAGTGGATATATTTTTTTGGTCTTCTAATCCTCATCATTTCTATGTGTCTTGTTCCAGCTTAATCTCTGTAATGTGGTGCAGGAGGTGTAATGACTATTCATTAGGAGTAAATTGGAATATTAATGGCATACAAGGCATCCGACGTGTTCCCTCATAAAATGAATTCATTACAAAGATCTGAGAGCGCGGAGCCGCACCTGCCGCTCTCGCCGATTTTTCTTCCCCCCTCGCTGTGCCATCTGTTTCCGGAATGATATTTTTAGCCATATTCGGGCTCATAAAGTCGGTTCACAGATGTTTATGAGATGTATTACGTTAATTGGTAAAAACGGGCCAATAGCGGGCTGACACAGAGCCAGGATCGTTCGTTCGGCGCCGTTTCCTCTGTCCCACGCTGTGTGCACATTCACACCTGTAGGAACTTCATCATATTTCTCCAAAGGATGTTACAGGACTTTGTAACAGTTTGTAACTTGATATGATGTTCATAAATCCACCATCAATGAACACAATGTACTAAAATAATGTGTGTGATGCCAAAACTTTTAGGGCCCTTCGAATAAATTATGGCTGTCAATGTCAGATCTGCCTCCAGAAACTGAAAGAAAGATCCAGCAAAATAAAACACGCGAGCAATGGGGTGTTTATGCGTGTTCTGGTTTTAGGAACATAGACACGTTAATTCATTCTAGTGGCTGCAAATATTCATGTATTATTGCCACCACTTTAAAAAATGTATTCTTTATACTTGGGCAAATTTATTTTTAAAATAAAGTCTTTATTTTAGGGCATATACTAGGGCAATTGAAAAAAAATATATTCTTTATACTTGGGCATATTTTTTCTTTATTTATAATGTCTTTATACTATTGCATTGTTTTTTAAATAAATTGTATATACAAGAGCTTTATGTAAAATACATTCTTTATACTAGGGCATTTTATTTGTTTGTTTTATAAATCCTTTATTCTAGAGCATTTTTAAATACATTTTTTATACTTGGGTATTTCTTTAAATATATTTTTTATACTAGGGAATTTTTATTATATGCTCTTTATACTAGGGCTTTTTTTAAAATCAATATTTATATTAGGGCATTTTGTTTAAATAAATTCTTTACAATAGGGTATTTTTTTAAAATAAATTCTTAATACTCAGGCATTTTTTAAAAAATTAATTCTTTATACTAGAGCATTTTTACTATACATTCTTTATACTAGGGCATTTTTTTAATAAATTCCTTATACTAGAGCATTTTGTAAAATAATTTTTTTTTTGTTTTATAAATCCTTTACCCTAGAGCATTTTAAAACACAATTTTTATACTTTGGTATTTCTTTAAATATATTTTATATACTAGGGCATTTTTTAAATAAATTCTTTATGCTAGGGCTTTTTTTTAATCATTTTTTTATATTAGGGCATGTTGTTTAAATAAATTCTTTACAATAGGGTATTTTTTAAAATAAATTCTTAATACTCAGGCATTTTTTTTAAATAAATTCTTTATACTAGAGCATTTTGCTATACATTCTTTATACTAGGGCATTTTTTAATAAAATTTTTATACTTGGGTATTTATTTAAATATATTTTTTTTATACTAGGGCATTTTTTTAATAAATTCTTTATGCTAGGGCTTTTTTTAAATATTTCTTTTATATTAGGGCATTTTGTTTAAATAAATTCTTTACAATAGGGTATTTTTTAAAATAAATCCCTAATACTCAGGCATTTTTTAAAAATAAATTCCTTATACTAGAGCATTTTGTAAAATAAATTCTTTATACTAGGGCATTTTTTTATATTAGGGCATTTTGTTTAAATACATTCTTTACAATAGGGCATTAAAAAAAAAAATCTTTATACTAGAGCATTTTTGTTATACATTCTTTATACTAGTGCATTTTTAAATAAATTCTGTTAGAGCATTTTTTTTGTAAATTCATTATACTAGGGCTCATGTGTCAAACACAGGCTATTTCATGTGGGCCTTGCACCCCGGCCTATGTGGATGTGGAACTCGGTTCTGCCACTTCCAGCTCTCGCCCTCCGCTCCCCATGTTCTCTTGTAGAAGCCTTCTGTGTTTACACGGACAGATTTCCTTTTGCCAACTCGCACAGATCCCTGCAAGTTTGAGAGGCGCTTACACTGCTGGGAAGGACTAGAGCTGAGTTGAATAGGTGAGATGCGGGGAATTTTTTTTTGGTTTTGGTGATATGAGGGTTGTGGAGGGAGATGTGTGCAGAGGTGGGTTATGAGGGAGAGCAGTGCAAAGGTCAGAGCCGAGGAGGAGGAGTGGAAGGTGAGATTTGGAGAGCACTCCTCGACCCTGCACTCTGTACACAGCATACATTCCTGAACTCTGCACTCTGTACACAGCGCACTCCTGAACTATGCACTCCGTATGTAGCACACTCCTGAACTATGCACTCCGTATGTAGCACACTCCTGAACTCTGCACTTTGTACACAGCGCACTCCTGAACTCTGCACTCTGTACACAGCGCACTCCCGAACTCTGCACTCTGTATGTAGCACACTCCTGAACTCTGCACTCTGTACACAGCGCACTTCCGAACTCTGCACTCTGTATGTAGCACACTCCTGAACTCTGCACTTTGTACACAGCACACACTCCTGAACTCTGCACTCTGTACACAGCGCACTCCTGAACTCTGCACCCTGTATGTAGCACACTCCTGAACTCTGCACTCTACACAGCACACTCCTGATCTCTGCACTCTGTACACAGTGCAGTCCTGAACTCTGCACTCTGTACACAGCACACACTCCTGAACTCTTCACTCTGTACACAGCGCACTCCTGAATTCTGCACTCTGTATGTAGCACACTCCTGAACTCTGCACTTTGTACACAGCACAATCCTGAACTCTGCACTCTGTACACAGTGCACTCCTGAACTCTGCACTCTGTAAACAGCGCACACTCCTGAACTCTGCACTCTATACACAGCGCACTCTTGAACTCTGCACTCTGTATGTAGCACACTCCTGAACTCTGCACTCTGTACATAGCGCACTCCTGATCTCTGCACCCTGTACACAGCACACTCCTGAACTCTGCACCCTGTACACAGTGCACTTTGTACACAGCACAATCCTGAACTCTGCACTCTGTACACAGTGCACTCCTGAACTCTGCACTCTGTAAACAGCGCACACTCCTGAACTCTGCACTCTATACACAGCGCAATCTTGAACTCTACACTCTGTATGTAGCACACTCCTTAACTCTGCACTTTGTACACAGCACAATCCTGAACTCTGCACTCTGTATGTAGCACACTCCTGAACTCTGCACTTTGTACACAGCACAATCCTGAACTCTGCACTCTGTACACAGTGCACTCCTGAATTCTGCACTCTGTAAACAGCGCACACTCCTGAACTCTGCACTCTGTACACAGCGCACTCTTGAACTCTGCACTCTGTATGTAGCACACTCCTGAACTCTGCACTCTGTACACAGCGCACTCCTGAACTCTGCACTCTGTACACAGCGCACTCCTGAACTCTGCACTCTGTATGTAGCACACACCTGAACTCTGCACTTTGTACACAGCACAATCCTGAACTCTGCACTCTGTACACAGCGCACTCCTGAACTCTGCACTCTGTATGTAGCACACTCCTGAACTCTGCACTTTGTACACAGCACAATCCTGAACTCTGCACGCTGTACACAGCGCACTCCTGAACTCTGCACTCTGTACACTCCTGAACTCTGCAATCTGTACACAGCGCACTCCTGAACTCTGTACTCTGCACTCTGTTTGTAGCACACTCCTGAACTCTGCACTCTGTTTGTAGCACACTCCTGAACTCTGCACTCTGTACACAGCGCACTCCTGAACTCTGCACTCTGTACACAGCGCACTCCTGAACTCTGCACTCTGTATGCTGTGTACTCCTATGTATCTGAGTATATACATAGTCTTACGAATGTAACCGGCCCTTCGAGGGCAACCATAATGCTGATGAGGCCCACGATGGAATTGAGTTTGACACCCCTATACTAGAGCAATATATTTTTATAAATTCTTTATACTAGGGCATTTTTTTCTCTATATAAATTCTTTATACTGCAGCATTTCTTTTGTACAAATTTGAACACATTGCTAGAATGCACTGCTAAACACCACCATGTGCATAGACACACTGGCTATCAAAGGAATGCATTTAAATCAATACAAGGAAAACTATGCTGTATGGATCTAAATGCATGTTTTTTTTTTTAATGTACATGTACATGACCCCTTACACTTCAGCGTCATGATACGGCACATAACATGGTGCTGCACTGCAGTCCCATTTATTTTGAATGGTACCTCAAGCCACTAAGGCAACACAGTTTTCTCAAGGACAGGAAGTAAAGGGAAATCTACCCCAGTAGGGCACAGATGGGGAAAAAACACACAGAAGTTTGAATACTTCCCTACTGCAAATTGAAAAATGTGGGCTTTAGATAAACCTTAAAGTGGAGTTCCACCCATTTTTACAACTCTTCAGCATCTCTCACTAAACTGTGCACTGCAAACGAATTGGATATTTTTAATTTTTTTTTCTCAGCACCTACTGTATATCTGCTGTATTCATTTTTCACTTCCTCCTCCCTAGCCGTGGCTCATCGCATCATTTCCTGTTTGCAATGCCTTCTGGGAAGGGGTGGCAACTTCCTCTGACACTGCCGTTGCTATGGAAACTTGACCTGAAACCTTTTACACTGCTTGTGCTGCACTGAGCATGTGCGAGATCTGCAAGGATGAGATCCAGGAAGAAATACAGTCTGGCTTCAGATGCCCACACTTAAGATGGCCACGGCCTGCTGTAAGTTTATAAAATAACAAACTACTGCTATAAACGAACAAAACAGACCTTAGTTTACAGACTAACTTTACTAGAATACATTAGGCTTGTGTATTATATGGGTATTTTTATTTAAAAAGTATAATTTTGGCCGGAACACCACTTTAAGGTAGATTTAGGCATGCGTGTAAATCTCCCTTTACTCTGAAGCTCATTTTGCGTTCAGATCACGCTTTGGGAGCTACTGACAGGCGTTGAGGAAGTGATGGGACGCCTCCCCATCTCCTGTGTTAGCCCCATTTTTGCTGACAAATGCGTTGCAACCGCATGCATTGCACGCAGTTCGGGGGGCGTTTGATGTGCTTCCCCATTTGCTACAGTGTGTAGCGTTCGGTGGGCTTGCCGCCTGACGATTGCTACGTGTCAGGTATACTTTGTTGCGGACAGGAAGCAAAGCATAGCAACCAGGGTATGTAAACACCTCCATCTGCTGCCTATTGCAGCTTAACGGCTTCAGGTCTGCCCCATGGCAGTTTTACCCCACACATGTGCGTTAGAACCCGATTCGCATCTGTGGGGCAGGGAGACAGGATCACAGGAGCAAGGGCTGATCTTCACCAAGACATTTGTAAACACAGCCCAGAACTGTATGGGCACCTGGACTTACATGATTGTGTCACCTTGGAGCCAGCATCTCAGTCCATGAAGTAGGTGATGACCCTGGTTGAAGCCATGAACAAAGGTGGTGCCGTTCTTCTGCCAAGTCGGTGGGGGGGGGGGGGGGGGGGGGCGGTATTGTGAACTTTGGGAATGACACATTACTGAGCCTGAAAAAATAAATCTTATGTCAGGTCTGCAATGAACTGTAAGTTATATTATGACTTTATACATTTTCTGTTATATATTCCCCCGAGCATTCACAAAGGTCGGCGTCCTCCCTCGTCTAGGTGGGTCGTTGCCATATGTAAGCAGCCATACTGTACACGGAGTGTTGGCCATCCTCTCCTTCCTCCTCTTTCATGGCGAGTCTTCGCGCTCTTACATGGGAAGGCTTTAGCCTGAGGCTTTGCGCCGCGTCCAAAAACAATTGAGAGATTCTGCCAACCTTGGAAAGCAAGGAGGAGAAGTTTGGCCGGCGGAGTCTAAATGCTGCAGGAAGGGGAAGGCACGTGGTGGCCAGCTGCTGAGGGCCCAGCAAATCCCACATGTTATTTATCATCCGCCTTTCCCGCGTCACGCCAGATGACAGGAGGAACAGCTGGTGACCCACTTCACATTTCCATACCTGGCACACGGGCCGCTTGCCTCCCCTCCAGAGTCCTGTTTGCTAACAGCGTCTGAGCCGTTGTGTCCTGTGCAGCAAATGAGGCACCAGGAGAAAAGGACGGCGACGAGATACAAAGATACAAAGTACAAGAAAAGTCAAACCAGGACCACAAAGCGTGATGACCAGGAGAAGCAAAATAGAACACAAAACCCACAAGAAAAATGCGGGAGATAAAAATTTGAAGGCAATTTACACACTATGTGGAGAACCTCTGGGGAAATCCAGGGTGGAAAAGGATCTGAAGGTTCTAGTAGGCTATGCTTGTGGGTGGTACAGAGACAGAGAATACTCAGAGTCCAGATGCAGAAAACAGTTGAAGTTGAAGTTCAACAACTGGAGTTGGAGGAAAGGGCCGCCCCTCAACCCGATAGGGGTTGCGCTCCCACTTGGGATCCAATTTACTGCCTTTTTCACACTTGTTATTATTTACCAACACCTGGGCCAGATGTTGAGCATGGTCCTTGAAGGTCTTGGAGAAAATGATAATGTCCAAGTAGACTGGCACAGTCTCAAAGTTGAAATCTCCCAGACATCTCTCTATTAAGTGCTGGAACGTACTGAGGGCATTACTCAGCCCAAAGGGTATGTGATTAAACTCAAACAGTCTCAGGGGTGTGACAAAGGTAGTCTTTTAACGGTCTTGGTTTCTAACTAGGACTTGCCAGTAGCCTCTCGCCAAGTCAAGGGTGGAGAAATACTTGGCTTGGCCCAATGCCATGAGTGACTCCTCCACCTGAGGGAATGGGTAGGCATCCCGGTTGGGTACAGGCATTTCATTTGCGGTGGTCCACACAAAATCGTAGAATTCCATCCTTCTTCTGCACCAGGACCACAGGGGCAGCCCATGGGCTACGACATTCTCAAATTACCTCACTTTGTAGAATGTTGTGGAGCAAGTCCTTGACCTCCTGGCAGAGGGCTGGGGGATTTTGGCAATACTGACCTGGGATGGGTGGAGAGTCTTAGACCGATTATCACTTGGCAGGCGTCACCCTCCCCCCACTGTGACCCAGGAAACCATAGAGGAAAGAAGCCCTCTAAAATAAAGAAAAATATGAAGTGTCCATTTTTGGAAAATAGCCTTGGTCGATGGTTGTTAAGTCTATACTCCCCAATTCCCAAAAAAAGTTTTACTGCTACAGTGCGTGCAGGATCATGTATATATATATATATATATATATATATATATATACTGTATATTTGATCCTGCACTTCTGGGTAGCGGCCGCAAATGCAAGCCATTGGCGGCTCTCTCCCGCTGTGATTATTTACAGCAGGAAGCAATGGGCGGGTACCGCCGATCATTCAGTACAGAGGCAGAACGGCAGTCTGCATATGTAAACAAGGCAGACTGCCATTCTGTCAGGAGGGAAGGCATGGATCCTGTGTTCCTGCAAAGCAGGGACAAATATCCATGCCTTCCCCTAGTAAAAGCCCCTCCCCCTCACTGTAAAAAAAACACGGGCTACCCTGTTTCCCCGAAAATAAGACCTAGCGTGATTGACGGTGATGGCTGCAATATAAGCCCTACCCCCCCCAAATAAGCCCTACCCTGTTTCCCCGAAGATGAGCCCTACCCTGAAAAGAAGACCTACAAGGACTGTAACTAGGGCTTATTTGGGGGATAGGGCTTATATTGCAGCCATCACCGACAATCACGCTAGGTCTTATTTTCAGGGAAACATGGTAGGCACACAGTTTGATCACTCCTGATGTTAACCCCTTCCCAGCCAGTGTCATTAGTACAGTGACAGTACATATTTTTAACACTGATCGCTGTATTAGTGTCACTGGTCCACAAAAAGGTGTCAGTTAGGTGTCCGATTGTCAGCCGCAATGTCACAGTCCCCCTATAAGTCTCTGATCGCCGCCATTACTAGTAAAAAAAATAAATAAATAAAAATTCCATAAATACATCCCATAGTTTGTAGTCGCTGTAACTTTTGTGAAAACCAATCAATATACGCCTTTTGGGATTTTTTTTTTACCAAAAATATGTAGAAAAATATTGGCCTAAATTTATGGAGAAATTTGATTTTTTTTTTACATTTTTTTATTGAATATGTTTTACAGCAGAAAGTAAAAAAATATTGTTTTTTTTTTCAAAATTGTCAGCCTTTTTTTTGTTTTTGGCGCAGAAAATAAAAACCGCAGAGGTGATCAAATACCACCAAAAGAAAGCTCTAATTGTGGGAGAAATATGACTTGATTTTTATTTGTGTGCAGCGTCACAAGACCGCGCAATTGTCAGGTAAAGTGACGCAGTGCCGTATCGCAAAAAATGTGGCGCTCTAATACAGGAGGTGTGTTACTGGCCAGATCTCCAGGTGAAAACAAAGGGGGGGGTGGAGCCAAAGAAAAGTAAAACGAATGCAGCCGCCACATCTAATGATTGGTAAGTTGCAATATATGACATTTTTTATTCTGGGTTTAATACCGCTTTAAGTGTATATTTTCTATATACTGTGCTGGGCTGCTGAAGACTGAGGATGATGTTAATACCCAACAGAGAATAGAGGACGATCAATCCGGATAAAACATATATAAACGATCGGATACTATTTTTATCGTCAAAGTCGTATTTCTAGGGATCCAGTATATATATATTCATATAGCATTCATAATGTGTCAGTCTTCAGAGCTGACTCTGTGAATTATTGATGTGCCACATAAGTGAAGTAATATCTCATTCATTCTCTGCCTTGGAGAAGGAAAATGAGAATTACATAAAATATTCATTGTATTCAGGAGAAGGTCAACATTCTGAAGATGAAGATGAAGATGACTTCCTGTCAGCCGATCAACGAGGAGGTCGGAGTTCTGCTTCTGACGCTGAACACGCGGTACGGTCCATAGGACTGTCAGTCCGGTGCTGGAATACACATTGGGAGTAGGGTTGCCACCTGTCCGGGATTCACCCGGACAGTTCGGGTTTGGAATCATGCGCCCGGGAATCAGACTGCCTGAAACCCGGACACATTATTCAGACTGGACTATGGCTTCCCAGCAAGGTTGGGCTGGCTGCAGTTGTCTAAGCTGAGAGTGTTTGTTACACTCTCTCTCATGCTGCCCAAAGCCAACACTAACAGTCCCCCCCCCCACACACACCGATGGGAGAGGAGAGAGGGCTTGATTGGCACTTCTTCCTCCTGGCTCTACCCTCTGTGTCTGCCCACACTCCTTAGAAAAGGAAAGTGGGGGCTGGAAATTTGAAGTCCAGCAGCCTCAGATACATCTGGATGAGAGGTGCTGACTGCCAAGGGGTGAGTGAGCTCACCATCCATCCCTGTCTGTGACTGAAGCCTCCCCCCTTCTCTCTCCTGCCTCTGAGTGAGTACACTTAGGTAAATCAGGGTTCTCAGAGCACCCCTTACATCAGAGTTCCCCTTTACACCTGAAGACACAGTGTTCCCCCTTACATCAGAGTCCTCTCCGTACATCAGAGTTCTCAGTGTTCCCCTTTAAATCAGGGTTCCCAGAGCATCTCTAATGTCAGAGTCCCCAGAGTTCTCCCTTACATCAGAGTCTGCAGAGTCCCCCCTTACAGTGAAAGGGAACTCTGCGAGTTCAGATGTAAAAGGGGGAACTCTGTGGACTCTGATGTAAAGGGGGACTCTTGTTATTAACTTCATTTGATTAGAAATGTTATTTAATAGCAAAATATATGTATAGTTTATACTACAAAACAAAATTGCTGTGCGCAGCTAAAGTGTTCGGGTTTGACTTGAAGAAAAGGTGGCAACCCTAATTGGGAGTAATACTTATGCCCCGTACACACGGTCGGATTTTCAGACGGAAAATGTGTGATAGGACCTTGTTGTCGGAAATTCCGACCGTGTGTGGGCTCCATCACACATTTTCCATCGGATTTTCCGACACACAAAGTTGGAGAGCAGGATATAAAATTTTCCGACAACAAAATCAGTTGTCGGAAATTCCGATCGTGTGTACACAAATCCGACAGACAAAGTGCCACGCATGCTCAGAATAAATAAAGAGATGAAAGCTATTGGCAACTGCCCCATTTATAGTCCCGACGTACGCGTTTTACGTCACCGCGTTCAGAACGATCGGATTTTCCGACAACTTTGTGTGACCGTGTGTATGCAAGACAAGTTTGAGCCAACATCCGTCTGAAAAAATCCTAGGATTTTGTTGTCAGAATGTCCGATCAATGTCCGACCGTGTGTACGGGGCATTACTGTCATGGGTTTGTGAAAACCCATCCATGTCAGCAGTGGTGGGGGAGTAGAGACGAGTGGCTGCTTTCGCAATACTAGCCCATTATGTGCCACTTACCTGCAAACAAAGCCTGCGATGTCCCCGCGGGTGGCCGCGTCCATCCTTACCCTTCTTCCTTCCGGAGGCCGTGGACTTCGGCTCTGTGACTGGCCGGAGTCGCGTGACGTCACCCCTGCGCTTGCGCGCAGGCGCCGATGGTCACCGAACGGGCCCTGTAGAAATGACAGGACCGTGCCCTTTCTTCAGTGCGCATGCGCTGATGACGTCGGGGCAAGCCTATATGGCAAATATCTCCTAAACCGTGCAGGTTTAGGAGATATTTCCAGTACCTATAGGTAAGCCTTATTATAGGCTTACCTGTAGGTAAAAGTGGTATGTAAGGGTTTACAACCACTTTAAAGTATTACTAATCCCACGACAGTAAAATCAGTCTGTATATGAAGTAAAGCATGCTTGTTATACTGACTGTGGAACTTAAGGGGTTAATCCTGTACATTGTGCAAAAAGGCTGTTTGATCCTGTCTTCTCTGATCCTCATCTTCTTTTACTGTCCCCAATCCATCTCCTGATAGAACAGCTTTGGAGGCACTCTGAACATGCTCAGTTTGGTGTGTATTGCTAAAGAGTATTTTTATTTTTTGGAAGGGTGCATGTGATCAGCACTGTCCAGACAGAGGGTCAGGGGTCATGTAGCCTCATAGAACAGTCAGAGGAGAATGAAAACTCTTCCTGCAAACTTTAACCAGTGAGCAATGATAGAAGTCACAAGACTGCTATAGGGTGCCTTGCAAAAGTATTCACTCTTCTTGGATTTGTTGCCTCACAACCTGGAATTAACATGGATTGTTTGAGGATTTGCATCATTTAATTTACAGAACACGCCCACAACTTTGAAGATTTTTTTTTTTTTTTTTTATTGTGAAGCAAACAACAAATAGGACAAAATAACAGAAAAAGTCAATGTGCAAAACTATTCACCCCCCTAAAGTCAATACTTTGTATAGCCACCTTTTGCGGCTATCACAGCTCCAAGTCGCTTTGGATAAGTCTCTATGAGCTTGCCACATCTTACCACTGGGATTTTTGCCCATTCCTCCTTGCAAAACTGCTCCAGCTCCTTCAAGTTGGATGGTTTGCACTTGTGAACAGCAATCTTTAAGTCTGACCACAGATTTTCTATTGGATTGAGGTCTGGGCTTTGACTAGACCATTCCAACACATTTACATGTTTCCCCTTAAATCACTCAAGTGTTGCTTTAGCAGTGTGTTTGGGGTCATTGTCCTGCTGGAAGGTGAACCTCCGTCCTAGCCTCAAATCACACACAGAGTGCTACAGGTTTTGCTCAAGAATCTCCCTGTATTTAGCATCATCCACCTTTCCCTCAACTCTGACCAGTTTCCCAGTCCTGACTGCTGAAAAAACACCCCCATAGCATGATGCTGCCACCACCATGTTTCACGGTGGGGATGATGTTCTTTGGGTGATGTGATGTGTTGGGTTTGCTCCAGACATGGCGTTTTCTTTGATGGCCAAAAAGTTCAATTTTAGTCTCATCAGACCAGAGCACCTTCCTCCATACATTTTGGGAGTCTCCCACACGCCTTTTCACAAACTCAAGACGTGACATTTTGTTTTTTGATGAAAGTAATGGCTTTCTTCTGGCCACTCTGCCATAAAGCCCAACTCTATGGAGCGTACGGCTTATTGTCGTCCTATGTACAGATACTCCAGTCTCTGCTGTGGAACTCTGCAGCTCCTCCAGGGTTACCTTAGGTCTCTGTGCTCCTCTCTGATTAATGCCCTCCTTGCCCGGTCTGTGAGTTTTGGTGTGTGGCCGTCTCTTGGCAGGTTTGCTGTTGTGCCATGTTCTTTCCATTTGGTTATGATAGATTTGATGGTGCTCCTAGGGATCATCAAAGATTTGGATATTTTTTTATAACCTAACCCTGACTTGTACTTCTCAACAACATTGTCCCTTACTTGTTTGGAGAGTTCCTTGGTCTTCATGGCAGTGTTTGGTTAGTGGTGCCTACTGCTTAGGTGTTGCAGCCTCTGGGGCCTTTCACAGAGGTGTGTCTATGTAATGACAGATCATGTGACACTTAGATTGCACACAGGTGACATCATTTCACTAATTATGTGACTTCTGAAGGTAATTGGTTGCACCGGAGCTTTTTATGGGCTTCATAACAAAGGGGGTGAATACATACGCACATGACAATTATCAGTTTTTTATTTCTGAAAAATAGTTTTATGTATATATTTCTCTAATTTTACTTCACCAACTTAGACTATTGTGTTCTGAACCATCACATATAATTCAGATTAAAAAAACATTGAACTAAAGGCTGTAATGTAACAAAATAGGTAAAAAGCCAAGGGGGGTGAATACTTTTGCAAGGCACTATATACTGCTACATACTTCTGATGAGAAAAGGTATTTAGCAGTTTATATTTACTATAATAATTGCATTTCCATGTTCCGTGTACTGCGGGCAGGGTTGCCAACCGTAAATTTACTGACAGTTTGTAAAAATCAGTGACGTTTACAACTGACTGTAAATATCAGGGGCTGATCATTTATCATGCTGTGTTGACTTTTGTAAGTGTAAGCCATGTAAATGACTTATTATCTGTCAGTGTGTTTCCATATTGTGTTTGTAAGGTTAGTTTCTAATAGGAGTTCTGTCATTTTTCAGGTTGCCAGTAAAAAAAAGTGCTCCGTCAGTAAATTTCCCATGTTTTGTCAGTAAAAAATGCCGTGGGAGGTCGGCAATCCTGACTGTAAGAGACCAGCTATAGTGAATGCAGGGTCCTGGGTTTAGTAACACTTTAAATAGGTTCTGCTTGACTCAAGATGGCTTTAAGGGTCACATGAGGTGGCAGCATCCAATTGGATACTTCCCCAGTGACCCAGGAAGCCATAGAGGAACTCTGCTCCTCTTAACTTCGTCTCCAACTGCATATATGGACCTTCTTAATGTTTTAGATCTCCATGTCATCTATTTTATGCGCATAAATAAGACTAAAAATGTTTTTTACAAATCCATTTTTTCTGGATTCCATGAATTCCTTTGGCGGGGATGAGGGGGGGAGGGGTGTTTGAAACACATGATCAGAGCCAGAGGCTCTAATAGGCTTAAAAAAAGAGTGGGCTCGGGGCGCAGAGCACTGCGTCCCGATCCCACCCAGTTGTGTGACAATAGCGAATACATTTTTGCTATTTTCACACTAAATCTTCTCCCCACCAATCAGGAAGCAGGTGTGAGACCTGTTTCCCGATTGGCCAAAATGTCAGGCGATCCTATTGAATGCCTGAGGTGGAGCCAGAGAGTAAGCCTGCCAGCCTGGAGCCACTGCCCAGACCCCGCACCTTCTAGCCTGGGGCCGCTGCCCGGGCCCCCGCACGCGCTAGCCTGGGGCCACTGCCCAGACCCCGCACCCGCTAGCCTGGGGCCACTGCCCAGACCCCGCACCCGCTAGCCTGGGGCCACTGCCCAGACCCCGCACCTTTTAGCCTGGGGCCGGTGCCTTGACCCCGCACCTTCTAGCCTGGGGCGGCTGCCCGGACCCCGCACCTTTTAGCCTGGGGCCGGTGCCTTGACCCCGCACCTTCTAGCCTGGGGCCACTGCCCGGACCCCGCACCTTCTAGCCTGGGGTCGCTGCCCGGACCCCGCACCTTCTAGCCTGGGGCCGCTGCCCGAACCCCGCACCTTCTAGCCTGGGGCCACTGCCCAGACCCCGCACCCGCTAGCCTGGGGCCACTGCCCAGACCCCGCACCTTTTAGCCTGGGGCCGGTGCCTTGACCCCGCACCTTCTAGCCTGGGGCGGCTGCCCGGACCCCGCACCTTCTAGCCTGGGGCGGCTGCCTGGACCCCGCACCTTCTAGCCTGGGGCCGCTGCCCGGACCCCGCACCTTCTAGCCTGGGGCCGCTGCCCGGACCCCGCACCCTCTAGCCTGGGGCCGCTGCCCGGACCCCGCACCCCCTAGCCTGGAGCCACTGCCCAGACCCCGCACCTTCTAGCCTGGGGCCACTGCCCAGACCCTGCACCTTCTAGCCTGGGGCCACTGCCACTAACAAAGGGGCTTGAGCTGTTTTTGTTAATTAGGAGCAGCATCTGCTTTATTTCCTCAGCTTAGAAGAGTGATGTAGATGTACAGCCAAAGTATGTTTGGTTTATTTCTTTCTGTTGTTTCTTTTTAACTTTCTGACTTGTTATATTTGTTTATATGTTTTTGCAAAAAAAAAAAAAAATATCTAAAAAAAAAAAAAAAAGTGTACAGCCTTTGACACTCTTTGCTAATTCCCCTCTTTGTTTTAAGAAATATAATGTTCAATGTCCACGCAGTTTAAATCAACATTTTGAACGTTCACTGAATATTTGGAAAGACTTGCTTCAAACTGGTATTAAACACAAAAATAAAAATGTATATATTTTTTGTTTACAAACTATTTTATTCAGAGAAAAATGGTGGTACATGTAAATACAGATCATCAAACAAAAATGCATTGTAGGAACAAAAAAGAATTGCCAAAGTGAAGCGTTACTTACGATCATATGTATAGAGAATCTGACATTGCGTATCTTAACATTGTCATCATATTTATATACCGTATCTCACAAAAGTAAGTACACCCCTCACATTTTTGTAAATCTTTTCTTCTATCTTTTCATGTGACAACACTGAAGAAATGACACTTGTCTACAATGTAAAGTAGTGAGTGTACAGCTTGTATAACAGTGTAAATTTGCTGTCTCCTCAAAATAACTCAACATACAGCCATTAATGTCTAAACCGCTGGCAACAAAAGTGAGTACACCCCTAAGTGAAAATGTCCAAATTGGGCTCAAAGTGTCAATATTTTGTGTGGCCACCATTATTTTCCAGCGCTGCCTTAACCCTCTTGGGCATGGAGGTCACCAGAGCTTCACAGGTTGCCACTGGAGTCCTCTTCCCCTCCTCCATGATGACATCACAGAGTTGGTGGATGTTAGAGACCTTGCGCTCCTCCACCTTCCATTTGAGGATGTCCCACAGATGATCAATAGGGTTTAGGTCTGGAGATGTGCTTGGCCAGTCCATCACCTTTACCCTCAGCTTTTATAATAAGCAATGTTCGTGTTGGAGGTGTCTTTGGGGTCGTTATCATGTTAGAAAACTGACCTGCAGCCCAGTCTCTGAAGGGAGGGGATCATGCTCTGCTTCAGTATGTCACAGTACATGTTGGCATTCATGGTTCCGTCAATGAACTGTAGCTCCACAGTGCCGGCAGCACTCATGCAGCCTCAGACCATGACACTCCCACCACCATGCTTGACTGTAGACAAGACACTCTTGTCTTTGTACTCCTCACCTGGTTGCCACCACACACGCTTGTCACCATCTGAACCCAATAAGTTTATCTTGGTCTCATCAGACCACAGGAAATGGTTCCAGTAATCCATGTCCTTAGTCTGCTTGTCTTCAGCAAACTGTTTCCGGCTTTCTTGTTCATCATCTTTAGAAGAGACTTCCTTCTGGGACGACAGCCATGCAGACCAATTTGATGCAGTGTGCGGCGTATGGTCTGAGCACTGACAGGCTGACCCCCCCACCCCTTCAACCTCTGCAGCAATGCTGGCAGCACTCATCTGTCGATTCTCCAAAGACAACCTCTGCATATGATGCTGAGCACGTGCACTCAACTTCTTTGGTCGACCATGGCGAGGCCTGTTCTGAGTGGAACCTGTCCTGTTAAACCGCTGTATGGTCTTGGCCACCGTGCTGCAGCTCAGTTTCAGGGTCTTGGCAATCTTCTTATAGCCTAGGCCAACTTTATGTAGAGCCACAATTCTTTTTTCAGATCCTCAGAGAGATCTTTGCCATGAGGTGCCATGTTGAACTTCCAGTGACCAGTATGAGAGAGTGAGAGCGATAATGGCTGTGTGTTGAGTTATTTTGAGGGGACAGCAAATTTACACTGGTTATACAAGCTGTACACTCACTACTTTACATTGTAGCAAAGTGTCATTTCTTCAGTGTTGTCACATGAAAAGATAGAATAAAATATTTACAAAAATGTAAGGGGTGTACTCACTATTGTGAGATACTGTATGTGTTGTGAGGCATGTACTGGACATCAGAACTACTGGGAGTTTCCCGGTGGGCTGATGGCTCAGTGGGTCGGTTTTAGGGTGCCATTTGGCATGTCTGTCCCAGGTCCCGTGCACCTTCATTCTGGGACAATACAGTGTCCCGGAATGAAACTAACCCACCCAGCCACCCTACCAGCTACATTGTACTAACTGGTTGCTAGGAACGCCTACCGCCTGGCGTCTAGCAACCAGTGACATCACGCACACACAGTGAGGCCCCAGCATTCAGAGCGGAGGAGGCCTAGTGCTAAACTTCACCCACCTCCTCCTCAATCTTCTCCGGCACAGCAGCATGCTTAGCCTCAGAGGGAAGGACTCGATGGTGTAATCGGGGAGATCGGAGGAGCCCGATGGTCTGATTGGGCACCCGACACTCTCACCACAGGACTCTGTTGTTTCTCTTCTGTGTGCAGAGATCGGGTGCCGACTTCTCCTCCCTGCCTGATTGAGAGACCTGAGAGAGAGATACTATCAGGCTCATCACGGGGGTTTGGGGATCAGGGCATTGGGAGGCAGCTGGTTACAGAGTTCTCCGGTCAAGAAGCTTAGAAAGTAAGTCCCCCCCACGGCCCCACCTAATCATATACCCCCTCACCAGGTCATATACCCCCACCTGGTCATTTACCCCCACCTGGTCATATACTTCTCACCTTGTCATATACCCCCTCCCCACCATACCTGGTCATATACCCCCTCACCTGGTCATATACCCCCTCACCTGGTCATATAACCCCCCACCTGGTCATATACCCCCTCACATAGTCATATACCCCCTCTCCTAGTCATATACCCCCCACCTGGTCATATACCCCCCCACCTGGTCATAAACCCCCGCACCTGGTCATAAACCCCCTCCCCACCTGGTCATATACCCCCCCACACTGGACATATACCCTCTCACCTGGTCATATACCCCCCACCTGGTCATATACCCCCACCTGGTCATATACCCCTCACCTGGTCATATACCCCCACCTGGTCATATACCCCCTCACCTGGTCATATACCCCCCACCTGGTCATATACCCCTCACCTGATCATATACCCCTCACCTGGTCATATACCCCCCCACTTGGTCATATACCCTCTCCCCACCTGGTCATATACCCCCCACCTGGTCATATACCCTCTCACCTGGTCCTATACCCCCCCACCTGGTCATATACCCCCTCCCCACCTGGTCATATACCCCCCCACCTGGTCATATACCCCCTCACTTGGTCATATACCCCCTCCCCACCTGGTCATATACCCCCTCCCCACCTGGTCATATACGCCCCCCCACCTGGTCATATACGCTCCCCCACCTGGTCATATACGCCCCTACCTGGTCATATACCCCCTACCTGGTCATATTACCCCCCTACCTGGTCATATTACCCCCCACCTTGTCATATACCCCCCACCTGGTCATATACCCCCTCACCTGGTCATATACCTCCCACCTGGTCATAAACTCCCCACCCGAGTGTGCCCCAAAAAAGCTCCGGGTCTCCGTATTACCAATGACCATTATTAGCCCAGAGTCCGAGGCCTGGGGTTGGTCGGGAACTCGGGGCTATTGGCCGCCTGTTTTTCGGCGTGTTTGCAAAATGAAAGCGGGCCGGTCTGGATGAAGTCCAGGGCCAAATTTTTGTCCCAGTCCAGCCCTGTCAGGGACTGATATGAATGTACAATATATAAAATACGGTGTAAATCGTCTGCACTATGTATATATCTGCAATGAATAAATCTATATTTATATAGGCCCTCCTGTCCCTTCTGTATTGTACTGTTATTGTGCTGTCCCCCGTCTACATTGTAAAGCGCTGCGTAAACTGTTGGCGCTATATAAATCGTGAATAATAATAATAAATAATAATCTATATCTAGCTATCTTTCAATCCATCCATCCCTCCATTCATCCATCTCATATCTTTCTCTCCCTCCGTTTTCCATCTATTTCCTGCGGGGGGCGCTGTGTCCCACCATTTGAACAGACCGTTGTTCGCCCTGATGTAACAGATGTTGGTAGAGGTTACTCTCGGTTAATTTTTCTTCTTGCACATCTGGCTTTTTTTTTTTTTTGGGGGGGGGGGGGGGGTTGCTGTGACATTTGCAGCCTGAATTTGGCGTTTCTGGACAGGCCTCACTTCCAATTCGGACAGCTGATGTTGTTATTGCTGAGCAGAATCTTCCGTCAGCTGGGACCGTCCTGCACGACACTCTGTAATTGTCACAATTAGATCACTTTAATTTCCGTTTATGTTTGAAGTCATCTGTACCGCGGCCCGCTTCCCATCCTCCAGAACCCGATCCAAACCCGCCATCCTGTCTGCATTATGCCCCCGGATCTTGCTGCCCTTTTCCATAATGTTATACAACTTCCCAAAATACGGCTTTTTTTTTTTTTTTTTTTTATGTAAGGAAGGAAAACATTTATTCTGCAGATTGGAATAACCAGATCCTGATGTATGCAGAACAGAACACGAGCCCATTACAGTACATATTAACCTGAATTGGATGACGTCGGGTTTGCACTGTGCAATAAAACTGACATTTTTTTTCCCTAGAAAATTCATTTTTTTTCCCTTTATCATCTTTTTTTTTTTTGACTTCAGTCAGTGCTGCTGATCTCCTGCATCCTCTTGCAAGCCATTTCCTGTCCGTCTGCACTCTCTCCTCTCCAGGGTACTGACAACACAGAAGCAGATTTGGGAGACACAGTGTTGCCACCTTATAAGCAAAGATCACAGGCTGCACAGGCTATGTACACACACAGTGGCGTCACTAGGGTTGGTGTCACCTGGTGTGGCAAAACATGGTGTCACCCCCCCTCCTGTCTATCCTGCCCAGCGCCCTGCAGGCAGCGCACAGTCACAGGCAGCACCCCAAAACCCCCTAAATGATAGTATAGGGTCAGGTTGGGGTGGTAAAGTGCCAGGTTGGGGTGGTATAGTGTCAGGTTGGGGCAGTATAGTGCCAGGTTGGGGTGGTATAGTGCCAGGTTGGGGTGGTATAGAGCCAGGTTGGGGTGGTATAGGGCAGGTTGGGGTGGTATAGTGCCAGGTTGGGGTGGTATAAGGTAGGTTGGGGTGGTATAGTGCCAGTTTGGGGTGGTATAGGGCAGGTTCGGGGCGGTATAGTGCCAAATTGGGGTGGTATAGTGTCAGGTTGGGGTGGTATAGTGTCAGGTTGGGGTGGTATAGTGCCAGGTTGGGGTGGTATAGGGCAGGTTGGGGGGGTATATTGCCAAGTTGGGGTGGTATAGTGTCAGGTTGGGGTGGTATAATGCAAGGTTGGGGTGGTATAGTGTCAGGTTGGGGTGGTATAGTGCCAGGTTGGGGTGGTATAGTGTCAGGTTGAGGTGGTATAGTGCCAGGTTGGGGCTGTATAGTGCCAGGTTGGGGTGGTATAGTGTCAGGTTGGGGCGTTATAGTGCCAGGTTGGGGCGGTATAGTGCCAGGTTGAGGTGGTATAGTGCCAGGTTGGGGTGGTAAAGGGCAGGTTGGGGCGGTATAGTGCCAGGTTGGGGTGGTATAGTGTCAGGTTGGGGTGGTAAAGTGCCAGGTTGGGGTGGTATAGTGTCAGGTTGGGGCGGTATAGTGCCAGGTTGGGGTGGTATAGGGCAGGTTGGGGTGGTATAGTGTCAGGTTGGGGTGGTATAGTGCCAGGTTGGGGTGGTATAGTGCTAGGTTGGGGTGGTATAGGGTAGGTTGGGGCGGTATTGTGCCAAATTGGGGTGGTATAGTGTCAGGTTGGTGTGGTATAGTGCCAGGATGGGGTGGTATAGTGTCAGGTTGGGGTGGTATAGTGCCAGGTTGGGGTGGTATAGGGCAGGTTGGGGTGGTATAGTGCCAAGTTGGGGTGGTATAGTGTCAGGTTGGGGTGGTATAATGCAAGGTTGGGGTGGTATAGTGTCAGGTTGGGGTGGTATAATGCAAGGTTGGGGTGGTATAGTGTCAGGTTGGGGTGGTATAGTGCCAGGTTGGGGTGGTATAGTGTCAGGTTGAGGTGATATAGTGCCAGGTTGGGGCTGTATAGTGCCAGGTTGGGGTGGTATAGTGTCAGGTTGGGCGCGGTATAGTGCCAGGTTGGGCGCGGTATAGTGCCAGGTTGGGGTGGTATAGGGCAGGTTGGGGTGGTATAGTGTCAGGTTGGAGTGGTATAGTGCCAGGTTTGGGTGGTATAGTGCCAGGTTGGGGTGGTATAGTGCTAGGTTGGGGTGGTATAGGGTAGGTTGGGGCGGTATAGTGCCAAATTGGGGTGGTATAGTGTCAGGTTGGGGTGGTATAGTGCCAGGATGGGGTGGTATAGTGCCAGGTTGGGGTGGTATAGTGCCAAGTTGGGGTGGTATAGTGTCAGGTTGGGGTGGTATAATGCAAGGTTGGGGTGGTATAGTGTCAGGTTGGGGTGGTATAATGCAAGGTTGGGGTGGTATAGTGTCAGGTTGGGGTGGTATAGTGCCAGGTTGGGGTGGTATAGTGTCAGGTTGAGGTGATATAGTGCCAGGTTGGGGCTGTATAGTGCCAGGTTGGGGTGGTATAGTGTCAGGTTGGGGCGGTATAGTGCCAGGTTGGGGCGGTATAGTGCCAGGTTGAGGTGGTATAGTGCCAGGTTGGAGTGGTAAAGGGCAGGTTGGGGCGGTATAGTGCCAGGTTGGGGTGGTATAGTGTCAGGTTGGGGTGGTAAAGTGCCAGGTTGGGGTGGTATAGTGTCAGGTTGGGGCGGTATAGTGCCAGGTTGGGGCGGTATAGTGCCAGGTTGGAGTGGTATAGGGCAGGTTGGGGTGGTATAGTGTCAGGTTGGAGTGGTATAGTGCCAGGTTTGGGCGGTATAGTGCCAGGTTGGGGTGGTATAGTGCTACGTTGGGGTGGTATAGGGCAGGTTGGAGCGGTATAGTGCCAAATTGGGGTGGTATAGTGTCAGGCTGGGGTGGTATAGTGCCAGGATGGGGTGGTATAGTGTCAGGTTGGGGTGGTATAGTGCCAAGTTGGGGTGGCATAGTGTCAGGTTGGGGTGGTATAATGCAAGGTTGGGGTGGTATAGTGTCAGGTTGGGGTGGTATAATGCAAGGTTTGGGTGGTATAGTGTCAGGTTGGGGTGGTATAGTGCCAGGTTGGGGTGGTATAGTGTCAGGTTGAGGTGATATAGTGCCAGGTTGGGGCTGTATAGTGCCAGGTTGGGGTGGTATAGTGTCAGGTTGGGGTGGTATAGTGCCAGGTTGGGGCGGTATAGTGCCAGGTTGAGGTGGTATAGTGCCAGGTTGGAGTGGTAAAGGGCAGGTTGGGGCGGTATAGTGCCAGGTTGGGGTGGTATAGTGTCAGGTTGGGGCGGTATAGTGCCAGGTTGGGGTGGTATAGGGCAGGTTGGGGTGGTATAGTGTCAGGTTGGAGTGGTATAGTGCCAGGTTTGGGCGGTATAGTGCCAGGTTAGGGTGGTATAGTGCTAGGTTGGGGTGGTATAGGGCAGGTTGGAGCGGTATAGTGCCAAATTGGGGTGGTATAGTGTCAGGCTGGGGTGGTATAGTGCCAGGATGGGGTGGTATAGTGTCAGGTTGGGGTGGTATAGTGCCAGGTTGGGGTGGTATAGTGTCAGGTTGGGGTGGTATAGTGCCAGGTTGGGGTGGTATAGTGTCAGGTTGGGGTGGTATAGTACCAGGTTGGGGAGGTATAGTGTCAGGTTGGGGTGGTATAGTGTCAGGTTGGGGTGGTATAATGCAAGGTTGGGGTGGTATAGTGTCAGGTTGGGGTGGTATAGTGCCAGGTTGGGGTGGTATAGTGCCAGGTTGGGGTGGTATAGTGTCAGGTTGGGGTGGTATAGTACCAGGTTGGGGAGGTATAGTGCCAAGTTGGGGTGGTATAGTGTCAGGTTGGGGTGGTATAATGCAAGGTTGGGGTGGTATAGTGTCAGGTTGGGGTGGTATAATGCAAGGTTGGGGTGGTATAGTGTCAGGTTGGGGTGGTATAGTGCCAGGTTGGGGTGGTATAGTGTCAGGTTGGGGTGGTATAGTGTCAGGTTGGGGTGGTATAATGCAAGGTTGGGGTGATATAGTGTCAGGTTGGGGTGGTATAGTGCCAGGTTGGGGTGGTATAGTGTCAGGTTGGGGTGGTATAGTGTCAGGTTGTGGTGGTGTAGTGCCAGGTTGGGGTGGTATAGTACCAGGTTGGGGAGGTATAATGCCAGGTTGGGGTGGTATAGTGCCAGGTTGGGGTGGTATAGTACCAGGTTGGGGTGGTATAATGCCAGGTTGGGGTGGTATAGTGTCAGGTTGGGGTGGTATAGTGTCAGGTTGGGGTGGTGTAGTGCCAGGTTGGGGTGGTATAGTACCAGGTTGGGGAGGTATAGTGTCAGGTTGGGGTGGTATAGTGTCAGGTTGGGGTGGTATAGTACCAGGTTGGGGTGGTATAGTACCAGGTTGGGGAGGTATAATGCCAGGTTGGGGTGGTATAGTGTCAGGTTGGGGTGGTATAGTGTCAGGTTGGGGTGGTATAGTGTCAGGTTGGGGTGGTATAGTGTCAGGTTGGGGTGGTATAGTACCAGGTTGGGGTGGTATAGTGCCAGGTTGGGGTGGTTTAGTGCCAGGTTGGGGTGGTATAGTGTCAGGTTAGGACTCTATGTAGTGACAGTGTGCAGTAACTTAAAGCACACAACCTCAACCCCTGCTGCCAAACTAGGAAGATGATGTCAGAGGTGGGTGGGCAGTGAGAGCAAGCTGCACACAGCCCTGCCCAAAGCTTTGGCCTCAATTAGCGGCCAGCCCCACCTTAGTCCACGCACCTGCAGGGGGGCCACATGGGAGGAATCCAGACCACAGCTGAGGTGTAGCCCACGTGCATGATGCAATTTCCAAGTGACCATTGCGACCTGGCGCCTGGGTTTTGTCGAGCCCTGGGCTAAGTTCACACTGGCATTGTGAGCAGGCGCTTGAGGGGCGTTTCTAACTATGGAGAGCGCACAGTGCTGTTCACATTATGAAAACATGAAGTGTTCGTGTCGATCCGCTTCAAAATTGAAGCCTCATGTGGAGTCAAGAGGCGTTAGAAGCCTTTCAACGCCTTCCATTCAAGTCTATGGTAACGCTCTTTAAACGCACTGGCAGGCATTTTGCGGGGAGGTCACAGGGCGTAAAAATTTGTTTTAAAAGAAATCATGCAGAAGAAATATAACGTCCTACAATGAGTGAGGCATGGATTGGAAAATGTGAACTCGTCAAACAGTTGGGAACACAGTTTTTGGGGTTTGTAGAGCAGTTTAATGCGCATCGGACACGTCAAAACCGCGCATTTTAGGGAGCATTTTTATCTCGTCGGTAACACTTGTATGACGCCAGTCTAACGCCCATACTAGAGCGCATTGACGCTATAGGAGCGTTTGATGAATGTTAGAAAATTTTGTCAAGTGTGAACAAACCCTTAAGTAGAGCATTTGTAAAAAGGGTGGAAGTAAAAAAAAAAATGACAGAGCACCTATGGTCAGTAGAAGGAGGAATAGTGTCCCATCATTGGTGTCAGTGGGAGGAATAGTGCCCCATCATTGGTGTCAGTGAGAGGAATAGTGCCCCATCATTGGTGTCAGTGAGAGGAATAGTGCCCCATCATTGGTGTCAGTGGGAGGTATAGTGCCCATCATTGGTGTCAGTGGGAGGAATAAATAGTGCCCCATCATTGGTGTCAGTGGGAGGAATAGTGCCCCATCGTTGGTGTCAGTGGGAAGAATAAATAGTGCCCCATCATTGGTTTCAGTGGATGAAAAAATGCCCATTGTTGGCATCAGTGGGAAGAATAATGCCCCATTGCTGGTGTTAGTGGGAGAAATAGTGCCCCATCATTGGTGTCAATGGGAAGAATAGTGCCCCATTATTGGTGTCAATGGGAAGAATAGTGCCCCATCATTGGTGTCAGTGGGAGGAATAGTGCCCCGTCA
This sequence comes from Aquarana catesbeiana, assembly GCF_042186555.1. Lineage (NCBI taxonomy): Eukaryota > Metazoa > Chordata > Amphibia > Anura > Ranidae > Aquarana > Aquarana catesbeiana. The sequence goes on along the minus strand of NC_133327.1, from coordinate 680,454,576 downwards.
TTGGTGTCAGTGGGAGGAATAGTGCCCATTGTTTGTGTTATTGGAATAAATAGTGCCCCATCATTGGTCTCAGTGGATGAAATAATGCCCATTGTTGGCATCAGTGGAAAGAATAATGCCCCATTGTTGGTGTTAGTGGAAGAAATAAGTCCTTATCTGTGGTGTCAGTGGGAGGAATAGTGCCCCGTCATTGTGCCAGTGGGAGGAATAGTGCCCCATCATTGGTGTCAGTGAGAGGAATAGTGCCCGATTATTGGTATCAGTGGGAGGAATAGTGCCCCATCATTGTGCCAGTGGGAGGAATAGTGCCCCGTCATTGTGCCAGTGGGAGGAATAGTGCCCCATCATTGGTGTCAGTGAGAGGAATAGTGTCCATTGTTGGTGTCAGTGGAAAGAGTGGTGCCCCATCATTGGTGTCAGTAGGGGGAATAATGACATGTATTATTGAGAAGAATTGTGCCCCAAGGGCTGGAAAAAAAGATAAGCAAAGGACCACATCCAGCCCATAGGACACAATATGGGGACCACTGTGAAGAAGCTGGTAGATCGTATGTCTGTCTAGGTAAGGGGGGGCAATACTCAGAATACGGGGGGGGGGGGAGGAGAGAACAGAGAGAGGGAAAAGAGAAGACCTAGGGAGAGAGATAAGGATATCAGTAATAGTCACATCACTTTTCACCCTACTGCATACCTCCCAACTGTCCCGGATTTCGAGGGACTGTCCCTGATTTGGAGCAATGTCCCTCTGTCCCTCATTCCTCCTCATTTGTCCCTCATTTTGGTCTGATCCATATAGATGTATATAAAATGCACTTTTTATCTTTCAAAAAGTGTTTTCCAGCGCTAAACCTTTCATCTGATTTCTAAATGGCTGCGTTTGTAAATTCCAAAAGCCAATATAAAGTAGGAAAAAAAGCACTTGTGGGTTTAGCCAATCATTTTTTTTTTTTTTTGTAAAATTATCCGTTTAGGGGTGTATACCTGCTTATGTTTGCTAATAGTTGTCTCTCATTCCAATCTCAGAAAGTTGGGAGACATGCCCTAGGCGGAGAGCCCCGAGGAGGGGGGGGGGCTGTTTTTGGACCCTGAGTTTGCCCCCCTGGCCGGTACAGAGATCACAGTCCTGGAAGGTCCCGGGCCGGTACAGAGATCACAGTCCTGGAAGGTCCCGGGCCGGTACAGAGATCACAGTCCTGGAAGGTCCCGGGCCGGTACAGAGATCACAGTCCTGGAAGGTCCCGGGCCGGTACAGAGATCACAGTCCTGGAAGGTCCCGGGCCGGTATGTGACTCAGGCGAGACTCAGACTTCCACACTGAGAGTCTCCGGGGGGGGGGGATTTGTGGCTTCTTTCTTGGAATTAATGACAGAGAGCAGCTGCTGAGTACTTTCTCCATAGCAGCCAGACAGACACAACAGCTTCTGGGGGGTCCGAGGAAGAGGAAGCTTTGTGGGATGATAATATTTATCTATTATCTATTTATTGGTCCAGAGCATGTCGTGTGAGGCTCACAGTGCAGAACGTCCAGAACCCAAAGATGCGTCACAGCGGAGTTCTTCTCCGAGAGAGAGAGAGGGGGAGGGGGGGACTACCACCAACATTATATAATATCACTGATCATGAGGTCACATTAACTACTTCAGCCCCGGGAAGATTTTACCCCCTTCCTGGCCAGAGCACTTTTTGCGATTCGGCACTGCATCGCTTTAACTGACAATTGCGCGGTCCTGCGATGTTGTACCCAAACAAAATTGACGTCCTTTTTCCCCCACAAATAGAGCTTTCTTTTGGAGGTATTTGATCTCCTCTGCGGTTTTTATTTTTTGTGCTATAAACAAAAAAAGAGCGACAATTTTGAAAAAAACGCAATATTTTTACATTTTTGCTTTAATAAATATCCCCAAAAATAAATAAAAAAAACTAATTTTTTTCTCAGTTTCGGCCGATATGTATTCTTCTACATATTTTTGGTAAAATAAAATCGCAATAAGCGTATATTGATTGGTTTGCGCAAAAGTTATAGCATCTACAAAATAGGGGATAGTTTATAGCATTTTTATTATTTTTTTTTTTGTTAGTAATGGCGGCAAGCTGTGATTTTTATCGGGACTGCAACAATGTGGCGGACACATCGGACACTTTTGACACTTTTTTGGGACCATTGACATTTATACAGCGATCAGTGCTAAAAAAATGCACTGATTACTGTATAACTGTCACTGGCAGGGAAGGAGTTAACACTAGGGGGAGCGATCAAGGGGTTAAATGTGTTCCCTCAGCGTGTGTTTCTAACTGTGTGTGGGGGGGGACTGACTAGAGGAGGAGACAGATCGCTGTTCCTGATAACTAGGAACAGCAGATCTGTCTCTCCTCTCCCGTCAGAATGGGGATTTGTGTGTTTACATACACACATCCCCTTTTTTTGCTCTCGTGCCCGCGATCGCGGGTGGCCGGCGGCATCGCGGCCGCTGGCCACGTGCATCGTTCCCCCCCCCGCCGTGCAGCGGGGCCGCACGCACCTGCACCTCCGGCGGCGCGCGCGCCTGCTATCACCCTTAAAGGTGCCAACATACACCTAGGCTGATTTGCGGGAACGAGCCGACCTGCCGCCGTATAATGACGGCGGCTGGTCGGCGGGTGGTTAAAGAGGAGCTCCACCCAAAAGGGGAAGCTTCACTTGTTCGCTTCCTCCCCCTCCCCTCCACCTCCACATTTGCCACCTTCGGGGGGAGGGTTCGGGTACCTGTTTTTGACAGGTACCCGCTCCCACTTCCTGGTGACTTTGCTGCGGCAATGTCACCCGGAAATCGAGGCCCTCCTCCTCCTTCCCCCCCCCACCGCCAGGCCATAACGAAAAATGGCGGCGGCAGCACCCGAGAGCCGTCTGAAAAATCATCTGGGGTGCCGACTTCACGGGATCCCTGGACAGGTAAGTGCCCTAATATTAAAAGTCAGCAGCTACAGTATTGCATAGCTCCCAACTGTCCCTGATTTCGAGGGACTGTCCCTGATTTGGAGCAATGTCCCTCTGTCCCTCATTCCTCCTCATTTGTCCCTCATTTTGGTCTGATCTCTATAGATGTATATAAAATGCACTTTTTATCCTTTTAAAAAGTGTTTCCCAGCGCTAAACCTTTCATCCGAATTCTAAATTTCTGAATTTGTAAATTCTAAAAGCCAATATAAAGGAATAGTAGTGGTAAAAAAAAAAAACACTTGTGGTTTGAACCAATCTTTTATTTTTTTGTACAATTCTCCTTTAAGAGGTGTGGCAAGGGGCGTGTCCTATGCCTGCATACTTTTGCTGATAGGTGTCCCTCATTCCCATCTCAAAAAGTTGGTGATTGGATTTGGATTTCTCTTCTGTTCGTTTACTTCCCATTTTGTTAATTGATAAAAAAAAAAACTATTAACACTTCTATTTCTGAAAGCTTTCTTCGTTTACGGCATTTTTTCACACCTGCCCAAAACTTTTGCACAGCACTGTATTTCTATATACATTGTACGGGGATACTTTTTTTTGGGTAATCAGAGCTGCAAAATAATAATTCAGAAAAACACAAACATTGCTTGGTTTTAGTCTATAGGATGAACTGGAGACGTCGGCTGATGTCTTCTCAGTGACATGGAATAGTCTCTGTGGAAGAGTCGGAGCTGGTGAGTGCACTGTAGTAACCTCCATCCCGCCACCCTCCATCTCCTCCTCTTGGTTGAGGTTCTCATGTGCCGTCTGTTTCCTCTTTGTGGTCACACAAATCCCATTGGGGGGAGGGGGGGATGGGATGATGACACGGACACATGTCCCCGGTCTGCGGTGATGTCATTGCTTGCTGTGCGGCGGCACAAAGAGAGATCAGAGGACTGCGGTTATCCGTTCGCTGGAAGAACCCAGAGATAGAAAAACATTTCATAATACAAAAACTTCCCCGTGGATCACATACACTCTGTGACCGCATCTATTCGGGGCAGAAGGCTTTGATTGTTTTTATTTATTTTTTTATTTTTTATATCATTTGTTTTTATTTATTTATTTACTTTTTTTTTTAAATCATTTGTTTTTATTTATTTTTTTACTTTTTTTTATATATCATTTGTTTTTATTTTTATTTTTTTACTTTTTTATATCATTTGTTTTTATTTATTTTTTTACTTTTTTTATCATTTGTTTTTATTTATTTTTTTACTTTTATTTATATAATTTGTTTTTATTTATTTTTTTACTTCTTTTTAATATCATTTGTTTTTATTTATTTATTTACTTTTTTAAATCATTTGTTTTTATTTATTTTTTTACTTTTTTTTATTATATCATTTGTTTTGTTTTTTTACTTTTTTTATATCTTTTTTTATTTATTTATTTACTTTTTTGACATAATTAGTTTTTATTTATTTATTTACTTTTTTTTTAAAGCATTTGTTTTTATTTATTTTTTTTACTTTTTTTTATTATATCATTTGTTTTTATTTATTTTTTTTTACTTTTTTAAATATCATTTGTTTTTATTTATTTATTTACTTTTTTTTATATCATTTGTTTTTATTTATTTTTTTTTTACTTTTTTATATCATTTGTTTTTATTTATTTATTTTTTTTACTTTTTTTTATCATTTGTTTTTATTTATTTTTTTACTTTTTCTTGATATCATTTGTTTTTATTTTATTTGTATTTTTTTATATCATTTGTTTTTATTTATTTATTTTTTTTACTTTTTTTATCATTTGTTTTTATTTATTTTTTTACTTTTTCTTTATATCATTTGTTTTTATTTTATTTGTATTTTTTTATATCATTTGTTTTTATTTATTTATTTACTTTTTTATCATTTGTTTTTATTTATTTATTTAAATTTATTTATTTATTCATTTATTTTTATATCATTTGTTTTTTATTAGGGTGAAATTGCATAATACAAAACAGGGTAAAAAAGACAGTAACCATCAAAAGGGGGTTCGTCTTACACAGAACAATCACATCTAGGTCTGCCTTCATGGGTAGTAGAGTATATACCTGAAAAAACCCCCCATAAAACTAGAAAAGAAAAAGACATAAAGAAAACAACTATGTAGATAAAAGTCCCGAACTGTCTGACTAATACCTGGGAGGAAAGGTGAGTTAGTACTAAGGGAATATCATTTTTTTTTTTCTTTAATTTTTGTTTACAATTTTAATTTAATTTTATTTCCTATAAAAAATTATACATTCCTAATTTGAGTTTATAAATTTCTAGCAGATTTGTTCTACAAGGAATGAAATGTTCGATCCTTTGTGGTGTTGATGTAACACTTTACACTGACAGTTCGGTCCAACCAAAAAAAAGAAAAAAAAACATTTTCTTTTTAACCACTTGCCTACTGAGGACTTTTACCCCCTTCCTGCCCAGGCCAATTTTCATCTTTCAGTGCTGTCGCACTTTGAATGACAATTGTGCGGTCATACAACACTGTAACCTTGTGACATGTTTATCATTTTATCATTTTTTTTTCACACAAATAGAGCTTTTTTTTGGTGGTATTCAATCACCTCTGCGTTTTTTTAAATTTTTTGCTAAATAAATGAATAAAGACCGAAAATTTTGAACAAAAAACAAAACAAAAATCTTTTTCATAGTTTGTCATCAAATTTTGCAAACAGGTAATTTTTCCCTTCACTAATGTGCTGATAAGGCGGCACTGATGAGGCGGCATTGATGTTCACTGATAGGCTGCACTGATGGGCACTGATGAGGCTGTACTGATAGATGGCACTGATGAGGCTGCAGTGATAGGTGGCACTGATGGGCACTGATAGGCTACACTAATGGGCATTGATAGGCCGCACTAATGGGCACTGATGAGGCTGTACTGATAGGTGGCACTGATGGGCACTGAGGCAGCATTGATGGGCACTGATAGGCTGCACTGATGGGCACTGATGAGGCTGTACTGATAGGTGGCACTGATGAGGCTGTACTGATAGATGGCACTGATGAGGCTGTACTGATAGATGGCACTGATGAGGCTGCACTGATAGGTGGCACTGATGGGCACTCACTGATAGGCTACACTAATGGGCATTGATAGGCCGCACTAATGGGCACTGATGAGGCTGTACTGATAGGTGGCACTGATGGGCACTGAGGCAGCATTGATGGGCACTGATAGGCTGCACTGATGGGCACTGATGAGGCTGTACTGATAGGTGGCACTGATGGACACTGAGGCAGCATTGATGGGCACTGATAGGCTGCACTAATGGGCACTGATTAGGCTGTACTGATAGATGGCACTGATGAGGCTGCACTGATAGGTGGCACTGATGGGCACTGATAGGCTGCACTAATTGGCATTGATAGGCTGCACTAATGGGCACTGATGGCTGACACTGATGAGGAGGCACTGAAGGGCACTGATAGGCTGCGCTGATGGGCACTGATGAGGCTGCAATGATAGGTGGCACTGATGGGCACTGAGGCAGCATTGATGGGCACTGATAGGCTGCACTAATGGGCACTGATAAGGCTGTACTGATAGATGGCACTAATGAGGCTGCACTGATAGGTGGCACTGATGGACACTAATAGGTGGCAGTGCCACCGTGGCACTGATGGGCACTGATAGGCAGCACTGATGGGTGACAAGGATGAGAAGGCACTGATGGGCACTGATTGGCAGCACTGATGGGTAGCACTGGTGCCCTGATAATCAGTTATCGGCTCTCCTCTCCCCACCTCATGTTATCAGTGTGAGGATAGGAGTGCCGATAACCAGCTTCTTTTTAGATCTGTGATCAGCTGTGATTGGACACAGCTGACACTCCTATCACGGAGCCCGCGCCCCGCAGTGGGCGTGCGGTGGGCGCGATCACGGCACGCCATCAAATTTGACAGCATCCCAGAACTAGCCGGCGATGCCGTAGCCGTCACTCGGCTATAGCATGGTCGGCAAGGGATTAACCAGAGCTGACATGAGATTTTTTTGTTTCTACTAAATGCAGCATGCTGGGTAATGTGTGACGCTTCCAGGTATTTATTACCTCTCACAGAGATCACAGGACTCCCCCTGATAAATCCATCATCTGATTTTCTCTGCAGGAGGACAGCTCCATCTCTGTTCAGGCATCATCCAGGGTCACCTTCTACTTCTTGGACTGAGATGTCGGCTCAGAGATGACACATGTAAATCCTGGTCTCTGTGCAGTTCAGGGCTGTGTTCACAAATACCTGACACAGATCAGCCCCCTGCTGCAACCTCTCACCTTGTGACTTGCTGTAAAGTTACAATGTACAGCCTGATCACTGGGGGGAGAGGAGACTGAGGAAATGCTTGTAGCAGACTGATGACATCATCCCAGCCTAGGCAATTGGAGATCAAGGACAATTTTTAAATGATAAAAGGTGGAGTGTTTCTTAAACATGATCCTGTATCTGTATATCAGGATGGATGTGGAGGTTATTCATAGATACTTGGAATGTTAGTGAGAGGTGCAGCACAGTAATGTGTGTGCCGGAGATGTTCCCTATAAGAGATAGAGAAAGACAAATGTTAAAGCCCAACTCTGAGCTGAGCAGGAAGAAGGAAGGAAGAAGGAAGGAAGAATGAAGGAAGAAGGCTGGAAGAAGGATGGAAGAAGGAAGGAAGAAGGAAGGAAGAATGAAGGAAGAAGGATGGAAGAAGGATGGAAGAAGGAAGGAAGAAGGAAGGAAGAATGAAGGAAGAAGGATGGAAGAAGGATGGAAGAAGGAAGGAAGAAGGAAGGAAGAATGAAGGAAGAAGGATGGAAGAAGGAAGGAAGAAGGAAGGAAGAAGGATGGAAGAAGGAAGGAAGAAGGAAGGAAGAAGGATGGAAGAAGGATGGAAGAAGGATGGAAGAAGGAAGGAAGAACGAAGGAAGAAGGATGGAAGAAGGATGGAAGAAGGATGGAAGAAGGATGGAAGAAGGATGGAAGAAGGAAGGAAGAAGGATGGAAGAAGGAAGGAAGAAGGATGGAAGAAGGATGAAAGAAGGAAGGAAGAATGAAGGAAGAAGGATGGAAGAAGGATGGAATAAGGATGGAAGAAGGATGAAAGAAGGAAGGAAGAAGGAAGGAAGAATGAAGGAAGAAGGATGGAAGAAGGATGGAAGAAGGAAGGAAGAAGGAAGGAAGAAGGAAGGAAGGAAGAAGGAAGGAAGAATGAAGGAAGAATGAAGGAAGAAGGATGGAAGAAGGAAGGAAGAATGAAGGAAGAAGGATGGAAGAAGGATGGAAGAAGGAAGGAAGAAGGAAGGAAGAATGAAGGAAGAAGGATGGAAGAAGAATGGAAGAAGGAAGGAAGAAGGATGGAAGAAGGAAGGAAGAAGGAAGGAAGAATGAAGGAAGAAGGATGGAAGAAGGATGGAAGAATGAAGGAAGAAGGATGGAAGAAGGAAGGAAGAAGGAAGGAAGAATGAAGGAAGAAGGATGGAAGAAGTATGGAAGAAGGAAGGAAGAAGGAAGGAAGAAGGAAGGAAGAAGGATGGAAGAAGGAAGGAAGAAGGAAGGAAGAATGAAGGAAGAAGGATGGAAGAAGGAAGGAAGAAGGAAGGAAGAAGGATGGAAGAAGGAAGGAAGAAGGATGGAAGAAGGATGAAAGAAGGATGGAAGAAAGGAGGAAGAAGGGAGGAAGAAGGAAGGAAGAATGAAGGAAGAAGGATGGAAGAAGGATGGAAGAAGGAAGGAAGAAGGATGGAAGGAAGAAGGAAGGAAGAAGGATGGAAGAAGGAAGGAAGAAGGAAGGAAGAATGAAGAAGAAGGATGGAAGAAGGAAGGAAGAAGGATGGAAGAAGGAAGGAAGAAGGATGGAAGAAGGAAGGAAGAATGAAGGAAGAAGGATGGAAGAAGGATGGAAGAAGGAAGGAAGAAGGAAGGAAGAAGGAAGGAAGAAGGATGGAAGAAGGAAGGAAGAAGGATGGAAGAAGGAAGGAAGGAGGAAGGAAGAAAGAAGAAAGAATGAAGGAAGAAGGATGGAAGAAGGAAGGAAGAAGGAAGGAAGAAGGATGGAAGAAGGAAGGAAGAAGGATGGAAGAAGGAAGGAAGAAGGATGGAAGAAGGAAGGAAGAATGAAGGAAGAAGGATGGAAGAAGGAAGAAGGAAGAAGGAAGGAAGAATGAAGGAAGAAGGATGGAAGAAGGAAGGAAGAAGGAGGGAAGAAGGATGGAAGAAGGAAGGAAGAAGGAGGGAAGAAGGAGGGAAGAATGAAGGAAGAAGGATGGAAGAAGGAAGGAAGAAGGAGGGAAGAAGGATGGAAGAAGGAAGGAAGAAGGAGGGAAGAAGGATGGAAGAAGGAAGGAAGAAGGAAGGAAGAAGGATGGAAGAAGGAAGGAAGAATGAAGGAAGAAGGATGGAAGAAGGAAGCAAGAATGAGGGAAAAAGGAAAGAAGAAGGAAGGAAGAAGGATGGAAGAAGGAAGGAAGAAGGAAGGAAGAAGGAAGCAAGAATGAAGGAAAAAGGAAAGAAGAAGGAAGGAAGAATGAAGGAAGAAGGCTGGAAGAAGGAAGGAAGAAGGAGGGAAGAAGGCTGGAAGAAGGAAGGAAGAAGGAGGGAAGAAGGATGGAAGAAGGAAGGAAGAATGAAGGAAGAAGGATGGAAGAAGGAAGGAAGAAGGAGGGAAGAAGGATGGAAGAAGGAAGGAAGAAGGAGGGAAGAAGGATGGAAGAAGGAAGGAAGAAGGAAGGAAGAAGGATGGAAGAAGGAAGGAAGAATGAAGGAAGAAGGATGGAAGAAGGAAGCAAGAATGATGGAAAAAGGAAAGAAGAAGGAAGGAAGAAGGATGGAAGAAGGAAGGAAGAAGGAAGGAAGAAGGAAGCAAGAATGAAGGAAAAAGGAAAGAAGAAGGAAGGAAGAAGGATGGAAGAAGGAAGGAAGAAGGAAGAAGGAAGGAAGGAAGAAGCCGGACCTGCAGATGCAGAGAGCCGATATGATTGGCCAGATATTCCTTGCAGGGTATCCCCCCCCCACTACACTACACTGTGTGATCATAGGCAACACTGATAGATCCCGGGGCTGGTAAAAAAAATTGGCAATGACTTTGTGCAGTGTGTGTTGTGTCATATCATGTTTATTGCTGCGTGTTGTGTTATGTTGTGGTGTTACGGTATGTCTTGTGTTGTGTCATGTCATGTCGTGTTGTCATGCTATGTCCTACAGTGTTGTGTTATGAAGTGTTGTGTCAGGTCATGCTATGTTGTACTATGTTGTGTTGTGTTATGTCATGCTATGTCATACTCTGTTGTGTTATGTTATGTCGCACTGTGTTGTGTTGTCATGCTGTGTTGTGTCTTGTTGTGTCATGTTACTGAATGTTATGTTATGTCACACTGTGTTGTCTCAAGTTGTGTTATGTTATGCTATGTTGTACTGTGTTATGTTATGTCTTGTTGTGTTATGTCATGCTATGTCATACTGAGTTGTGTCTTGTTGTGATATGTTATGCACACTGTGTTGTGTTATGTCATACTATGTTGTGCTGTGTTGTGTCATGTTATATAATGTTATGTCGTACTGTGCTGTCTCATGCTGTACCATGTTGGGTTGTGTTATGCTATGTTGTACTGTGTTGTGTTATGTCATATTATGTTATGTTGTATTGTGTTGTCTTATGTTGTGTTTTGTTATGTCATGCTATTTTGTACTGTGTTATGTTATGTCACGCTGTGTTGTGTTATGCCGCACTGTGTTGTGTTATGTCGCAGTGTGTTGTGTTATGTAGTGTTGTGTTATGTCGCACTGTGTGTTGTCGCACTGTGTTGTGTTATGTCGCACTGTGTTGTGTTATGTAGTGTTGTTTTATGTCGCACTGTGTTGTGTTATGTAGTGTTGTTTTATGTCGCACTGTGTTGTGTTATGTTGTACTGTGTTGTGTTATGTAGTGTTATGTTATGTCGCACTGTGTTGTGTTATGTCGCACTGGGTTGTGTTATGTAGTGTTGTTTTATGTCGCACTGTGTTGTGTTATGTCGCACTGTGTTGTGTTATGTAGTGTTGTTTTATGTCGCACTGTGTTGTGTTATGTAGTGTTGTTTTATGTCGCACTGTGTTGTGTTATGTTGTACTGTGTTGTGTTATGTAGTGTTATGTTATGCCGCACTGTGTTATGTCGCACTGTGTTGTGTTATGTAGTGTTGTGTTATGTCACACTGTTTTGTGTTATGTAGCACTGTGTTGTGTTATGTTGCATTGTGTTGTGTCATGCCATATTGTGTCATGCTGTATTGTGTTTTGTTATGTCATGTGTGTTGTGTTATGTTGCACTGTCCTGTATTAAGTTGTGTTATGTTGCACTGTGTTGTGTTATGTCTCACTGTTTTGTGTTATGTTGCACTGTCTTGTATTATGTTGTGTTATGTCGCATTGTGTTGTGTTATGTCACACTGTGTTGTGTTATGTTGTATTGTGTTGTGTTATGTCGCACTGTGTTGTCATGTTGTTTTGTGTTTTGTTATGTCATGTGTGCTGTGTCATGTTGTGTCATGTTACGTTGAATTGTGTTATGTCGCATTGTGTTATCTTATGTCGCACTGTATTGTGTTATGTTGCATTGTATTGTGTTATGTTGCATCGCATTGTTTTGTGTTATGTAGTGTTGTGTTATGTTGCACTGTGTTGTGTTATGTCACATTGTGTTATGTAATGTCGCACTATATTGTGTTATGTTGCATTGTGTTGTGTTATGTTGCACCGCATTGTTTTGTGTTATGTAGTGTTGTGTTATGTTGCACTGTGTTGTGTCATGTTGTGTAGTTTTGTGTCTTGTCACATTGTGCAGGTGTGGGATATTTGCAGGCTCCTCAGTTTGCTGTGGGCTGTGGCTGGACTGGCGTATCACGTTCTATGGCGACTGTCCAGAAGCACCAATCCCAGATCTGTGGCCGGTGTCAGGCGAGGTAACAAGTGGGACGATAATTCCAGACGCCCCCCGGACCCCCCACTTTCTAGCAGCCTGCGGTTTCCTCCCAGAGGAAGTGGCCCTCACAGCCGCTCTGGATTAACTCTTCCAGTGCCTGAACTGAGGGCTGCGCGCCTTATAAATCCCACATGGGGCTCACGACACGCCGGAGGCGCCCACCAAGCGTCAGTGTCGCCGTCACAAATAAAGCCCCTCATTTTCCTTTTGTCACACAAAGTAATTGATAAATTGATAATTATTATCAGACATGCTGATTGTCAGGGAGAAGTCATATTGTTATAAGATACAAAGTGACAATTCCATCCTCAATCTCCTATAAGGATCATACCGGATGTTCTGCAACACTATAACCATCATAATTGAATTATTCCTGGATGACATCACACCGACCCACCAATCAGAGCGCAGACGGGAGATCTCATTATGTAAGAAGAAAAGCAAATCCAACAAATGAAATATCGAGTTATATAAAATGATACAAATGATTAGATTTAGAAAGATACATCTGATTGAAGGCTTCAATGAAGACTAGATCCCAGATCACTGTATTGTTGGGAAGAGGAGGACGGTATATGTAACCAAAAATAAAAAATCAGTTTAGATCTACAAAAATATAATAAAATCTCATTCGTTAAAATGTAAACTATTTCCAAATATCTTTTCTGAGAGAGGATCTGATGATCAACGTGCAATGTAGAGTTCATAGGTGTGGTCACTATTCCACCTACAGGTGTGGTCACTGCTCTGCTCATATGTGTAGTCTCTGCCCCGCGCACAGGTGTGGTCACTGCCCCACCCACAGGTGTGGTCACATTGTCCTCACAGGTCAGGTCATTATTCCACCCACGGGTGTGGTCACATCCTCCTCACGGGTCATTATTCCACCCACAGGTGTGGTCACTGCCCCGCCCACAGGTGTAGTTACATCCCCCTCACAGGTGTGGCTATTACTCCACCCACAGGTGTGGTCACTGCTCTGCCCACAGGCGTGGTCACATCCCCTCACAGGTGAGGTCTTTACTCCACCCACAGGTGTGGTCACATTTCCCTTACAGATGTGGTCATTACACCACCCACAGGTGTGGTCACATCCCGCCTACAGGTGTGGTCACTGCCCCACCCACAGGTGTGGTCACATCTCCCTTACAGATGTGGTCATTACTCCACCCACAGGTGTGGTCACTGACCTGCCCACAGGTGTGGTCACATCCCCCTCACAGGTGTGGTCACTGCCCGCCCACAGGTGTGGCCATTACTCCACCCACAGGTGTGGTCACTGGCCTGTCCACAGGTGTGGTCACATCCCCCTCACAGGTGTGGTCACATCCCCCTAACAGGTGTGGTCACTGCCCACCCACAGGTGTGGCAATTACTCCACCCACAGATGTGGTCACTTCCCCACCCACAGGTGTGGTCACATCCCCCTTACAGGTGTGGCCATTACTCCACCCACAGGTGTGGTCACTGGCCTGTCCACAGGTGTGGTCACATCCCCCTCACAGGTGTGGTCACATCCCCCTCACAGGTGTGGCCATTACTCCACCCACAGGTGTGGTCACTGCCCCACCCACAGGCGTGGTCACATCCCCCTTACAGGTGTGGCCATTACTCCACCCACAGGTGTGGTCACATCCCCCTTACAGATGTGGTCATTACTCCACCCACAGGTGTGGTCACATCCCCCTCACAGGTGTGGCCATTACTCCACCCACAGGTGTGGTCACTGCCCCACCCACAGGTGTGGTCACATCCCCCTTACAGATGTGGTCATTACTCCACCCACAGGTGTGGTCACTGACCCGCCCACAGGCGTGGTCACATCCCCCTCACAGGTGTGGTCACTGCCCTCCCACAGGTGTGGCCATTACTCCACCCACAGGTGTGGTCACATCCCCCTCACAGGTGTGGTCACTACTCCTTCCACATGTAAGATCACTGCCCCCATATCAAAAAAGTTGACCGCCACCGATGTAATGTATAGCAGAGTGTACACATGAAGGGGTCTGAAGTATTTTTGGTCCAGCAGGTTGCACAGAGTGCCGCAGCTCAGAGTATGTAACTGCACAACATAATGTAGAGAGTGCAGGGGTCCACAGCAAACAATGTACAGCATAACATATAGGGTGCAGGGGTCCAGAGCAGATAAAATACAGCATAATGTATAGAGTGCAGTGGTCTGTGGTATTTTGTTCAGCAGCTTGTACTGAGTGCAACAGCTCAAAGTGTGTAATGTGCAGCATAACGTATAGAGTGCAGGGGTCCAGAGCAGGGCAGGTAATGTACAGCATAACGTATAGAGTGCAGAGGTCCAGAGCAGGACAGGTAATGTACAGCATAATGTATAGAGTGCAGAGGTCCAGAGCAAGGCAGGTAATGTACAGCATAATGTATAGAGTGCAGGGGTCCAGAGCAGGGCAGGTAATGTACAGCATAATGTATAGAGTGCAGGGGTCCAGAGCAGGGCAGGTAATGTACAGCATAATGTATAGAGTGCAGGGGTCCAGAGCAGGGCAGGTAATGTACAGCATAATGTATAGAATGCAGGGGTCCAGAGCAGGGCAGGTAATGTACAGCATAATGTATAGAGTGCAGGGGTCCAGAGCAGGGCAGGTAATGTACAGCATAATGTATAGAGTGCAGGGGTCCAGAGCAGGGCAGGTAATGTACAGCATAATGTATAGAGTGCAGGGGTCCAGAGCAGATAATGTACAGCATAATGTATAGAGTGCAGGGGTCCAGAGCAGGTAATGTACAGCATAATGTATAGAGTGCAGGGGTCCAGAGCAGGTAATGTACAGCATAATGTATAGAGTGCAGGGGTCCAGAGCAGGTAATGTACAGCATAACGTATAGAGTGCAGGGGTCCAGAGCAGGTAATGTACAGCATAATGTATAGAGTGCAGGGGTCCAGAACATTTGTAATATAACAGGGTGTACAGGCTGCAGCAGTCAGAGTATGTCATGTACAGCACGGCACACATTATGCAGCAGTTGAGGGATGTAACGTACAGCATCTTGTTTAAATGATGCACCTTATGTCATGTTCTGTTAATGATGTCCCAATATTGGGCACTAGAGGGCACTATGGTATCATTCTACTTCCTTCCAAGATTCCAAGCACAGCTCTGCTCTCCTCTGTGTTCCTGGAATGAGTCTCATCAGAATTTCTAATGTTATATAGTTCTGATTTTTACATCAACAAACAGACTGAACACAAAGCGCCTTGTTACCCACAAATTAAATTCTCCATAAATTACCGGAATACATTGTAACTGGAAGATTAAAAGACTTCAACTGCATGGGAAGGGGGAGGACATGCTATGGCAATATAATCGCACGCTACATCCCGGCTCTATACGCCGTCATTATATTGTACATCGTGTGACATCACTAATCCATATCAATCAGCAGGATATATCAGTCTGGATCTGTCATCGGGGCATAGCTCCCAACTGTCCCGGATTTCGAGGGACTGTCCCTGATTTGGAGCAATGTCCCCTCTGTCCCTCATTCCTCCTCATTTGTCCCTCATTTTGGTCTGATCTATATAGCATATAGTTGTATATCAAATGCACTACTTATCTATCAAAAAGTGTTTCCCAGTGCTAAACCTTTCATCTGATTTCTAAATTGCTGCATTTAAAAATTCCAAAGGCCAATATAAAGGAATAGTAGTGGGTTTAACCAATCCTTGTTTTTTTTTTTTTTTGTACAATTCTCCTTTAAGGGGGCGTGGCAAGGGGTGTGTCTTATGCCTGCATACTTTTGCTGATAGGTGTCCCTCATTCCCATTATAAAAAGTTGGGAGGTATGTCGGGGGAATGGGGTAGAGCGACGTTCTGTAGATCTCTAGAGGTCCATTATGGAATAATGTGCAGAATATAAGAATTCACGGATCATGATGACCCTCCTATTAATGACAAGGCCCCCCTTTTTGCACTGACCCGTCACGGCATAGACTCCCCTAGGCCTTTGAAGGCACGCTGTGGTATCCGGCACCATGCTGTCAAAAGCAGATCCTTTAGGTCCTGTAAGTTGGGCCTCCATGGATCGGGTTTGTTTTTTCCAGCACATCCCACAGATGCTCGATTGCATTGGAAACGGGAGAATTTGGAGGCCAAGTCAACACCTCAAACTCGTCGTTGTGTTCCTCAAACCATTCATGAACCGTTTTTGCAGTGTGGCGGGGCGCATCATCCTGCTGAAAGAGGCCACTGCCATCAGGGAACACCGTTTCCATGAAGGGGTGTACTGGGTCACCAACAATGTTAAGGTAGGTGGTACGTGTCATAGTAACATCCACATGAATGGGAGGAGCCAAATTTGCCCAGAGCTTCACACTGCCTCCGCCGGCTTGCCGTCTTCCCATACCGTATCCTGCCGCCATCTCTTCCCCAGGTAAGTGACGCACCCGTCCATCCACATGATGTAAAAGAAAAACGTGATACATCAGACCAGGCCACCTTCTTCCATTGCTCAGTGGTCCAGTTCTGATGCTCACGTACCCGTTGCGGGCCCTTTTGGTCAGCATGGGCTCCCTGACCGATCTGCGACTACGCGGCCCCCATACACAACAAACTGCAATGGCCATTCTTTTTGTTTTCAACACATCAGCTTCAGGGACAACATGTTCACTTGCTGCCTAAAACATATCCCAACCACTTTTAGATGCCATTTGTCCCACCGACTTTCAGATGCGCGTTTGTCGGCAAAAATGGGGTTCAAACGGGTGGTGAGGAGGCGTCACGTTGCCTCCTTACCACCCGTCATTCTCCTCTGAAAAGAGATCCTTTAGGTCCTGTAAGTTGGGCCTCCATGGATTGGATTTGTTTTTCCAGCACATCCCACAGATGCTC
This sequence comes from Aquarana catesbeiana, assembly GCF_042186555.1. Classification (NCBI taxonomy): domain Eukaryota; kingdom Metazoa; phylum Chordata; class Amphibia; order Anura; family Ranidae; genus Aquarana; species Aquarana catesbeiana. The sequence continues at coordinate 680,437,818 of NC_133327.1, read as the reverse complement.
GATTGCATTGGGATCTGGAGAATTTGGAGGCCAGGTCAACACCTCAAACTCGTCGTTGTGCTCCTCAAACCATTCATGAACCATTTTTGCAGTGTGAAAGGGTGTGGATCACTCTTCAGAGGGGCAGTGGATTTACATGCATGTCTAAATCTACCCTTTAAATCGGCAAGGCTGTGCAGGGCTCTGCCCACAGAGATCTGTGAATGAATAAACTACAAGTCCCATCTACCACTGCAGCAGGTGATTAGTACACTCGTAGTCCATTGACACTTCCTCTGGAACCTGGCACTGCACCCGTCATCCACTAATCATTGTTGAAATGCATTGCAGGCTCCTGCGGAAAAAAATAATAAATATTTTTTTTTTTTTGTTCTGGAAATATATCTGTACAGTTCCTTGAAAAAGTATTCACACCCCTTGAAATTTCCCACATTTTGTCATCTTACAACCAAAAACATAAATGTATTTTATTGGGATTTTATGTGATAGACCAACACAAAGTGGCTCATAATTGTGAAGTGGAAGGAAAATGATAAATGGTTTTCGAAATACAAATTTCAAATTTACAAATAAATACCGTATTTATCGGCGTATAACACGCACCCCAAGTTTAGGAGGGAAGTTTAAGGAAAAAAAAATTACACTAAAATGCCCATCAATGCAGCCTTGTCAGTGTCAGTGCAGCCTTGCCCCAGTGTCCATTACATTCTTGGACAGATCGCCGCCGACATACACATAGCATGTAGTTTTAAATATGGCGGTGTTCGGAGGGACTCGGCGGAGCTGAACGAGCGCCGCCGAGATACACATAGTCGAGTGTACTCGGCTCTTTCCGGCGCCGCTCACAGTCCCGCCCAGTCCCGCCCTATGATGGACATAACACAGGTCCAATGGCGGGACTGGGCGTGACTGTGAGCGGCGCCGGAAAGAGCCGAGAACACTCGACTATGTGTATCTCGGCTCCGCCCAGTCACTGTGATCTCGGCGGCGCTCGTTCAGCTCCGCCGAGTCCCTCCGAACTCCGCGGCGCCATATTTAAAACTACACGCTATGTGAATGTTGGCTGCGATCGCGGCGATCGCTCCGATATATTACAATTAGCGGGGATCGGCGTATAACACGCACCCACGATTTTCCCCTGATTTTAAAGGGAAAAAAGTGCGTGTTATACGCCGATAAATACGGTATGTGAAAAGTGTGGGGGGGGGGGGGCATTTGTATGGCGCCCCCCGGAGTCAATACTTTGTAGAACCACCTTTCTCTGCAATTACAGCTGCAAGTCTTTTTGGGGATGTCTCTACCAGCTTTGCACATCTAGAGAGGGACATTTTTGCCCATTCTTCTTCTTTGCAGAATAGCTCAAGATCTGTCAGATTGGATGGAGAGCGTCTGTGAACAGCAATTTTCAAGTCTTGCCACAGATTCTCAATGTGATTTAGGTCTGGAGTGTGACTGGGCCATTCTAACACATGAATATGCTTTGATCTAAACCATTCCATTGTAGCTCTGGTTGGATGTTTCGGGTCGTTGTCCTGCTGGAAGGTGAACCTCTGCCCCAGTCTCAAGTCCTTTGCAGACTCTCTAACAGGTTTATTCTAAGATTGTCCTGTATTTGGCTCCATCCATCTTCCCATCAACTCTGACCAGCTTCCCTGTCCCTGCTGAAGAAAAGCATCTCCACAACATGATGCTGCCACCACCATGTTTCACGGTGGGGATGGTGTGTTCAGGGTGATGTGCAGTGTTAGTTTTCCGCCACACATAGCATTTTGCTTTTAGGCCAAAAAGTTCAATTTTGGTCTCATCTGACCAGAGCACCTTCTTCCACATGTTTGCTGTGTCCTCCACATGGCTTCTCACAAACTCTTTCACCAATGTCCTTCTTCTTGTCACTCTTCCATAAAGGGCAGATTTGTGGAGAACACGACTAATAGTTGTCCTGTGGACAGATTCTCCCACCTGAGCTGTGGATCTCTGCAGCTCCTCCAGAGTTACCATGGACCTCTTGGCTCTTCTCTGATGAATGCTCTCCTTGCCCGGCCGGTCAGTTTAGGTGGACGGCCATGTCTTGGTAGGTTTGCAGTTGTGCCATACTCTTTCCATTTTCCGATGATGGATTAAACAGAGCTCTGTGAGATGTTCAAAACTTGGGATTTTTTTTATAACCTGATCCTGCTTTATACTTCTCCACAACTTTATCTCTGACCTGTCTGGTGTGTTCCTCGGCCTTCTTGATGTGTGGAAAATTTCCAGGGGTATGAATACTTTTTCAAGGTGAACTTTGCCTTTAAAAAGGATAATGTGAATTTGGTTTGCCTGGTGCCGAATACAGGAAGATCTCGGTGATCGTGAATTAGGTGCACAGGTAGCATGGCCATATAACGGCAGATTTCTGGAGGAAATGTGATTGTATTCTATTCTGTAACAAAATTTTAATTATTTCCAGGATTTCTTTTTCTCCTTTAAAACCTCACACAGAGCAACTCGTGACTCAGCAGAGGTTATGTTTGGACGACCGGAATGCAGAGAGGGGGGTGAGTTTCGTGCTGTCTCTGGAGTACTGAGGACGAGTGTCAATGAATGACAGAATTTTCCATGTGCGTGTACAGAAGCTGCTGTCATATCACAGAGAGTCCTCCTCAGCTGAGTATCCAACTGTCCATCCAGAGCCTCTGGTTTATAGACCGGATACATCCTAAATATAGAACCATTTATCCAACTGTCCATCCAGAGCCTCTGGTTTATAGACAGATACATCCTAAATATAGAGCCATTTATCCAACTGTCCATCCAGAGCCTCTGGTTTATAGACCGGATACATCCTAAATATTGAACCATTTATCCAACTGTCCATCCAGAACCTCTGGTTTATAGACCAGATACATCCTAAATATAGAACCATTTATCCAACTGTCCATCCAGAGCCTCTGGTTTATAGACCAGATACATCCTAAATATAGAACCATTTATCCAACTGTCCATCCAAGGCCTCTAATTTATAGACCGTATCAGGCCTGGACTGGGGCAAAAATTAGGCCCGGCATTTTGGACTGAGCAGCCCATGGTGGGACGGAGAGCACAGGAGGGGGGGCCAAAGAGCACTGGGGGGAGGCAGAGAACATGGGGGGGGAAAGAGGAGAGCACAGGAGGGCTGGAGAACACCGTGAGGGGGGTCAGAGAGCACAGAGTGAAGCAAGAACATGGGGTGGGGCGGAGAGCACAGGGGGCCGGAGAGCATGAGGGGGGAGGCCAGAGAAGGTGGAGAGCACAGGGGGGAGGCGGAGAGCACTGGGGGGCTGGAGAGCACTGGGGGAGGTGGAAAACCCTGGGGGGAAAGTGGAGAGCACAGGGGGGGAGGCGGAGAGCACTGGGGGGGGGAGGGCTGGAGAGCACTGGGGGTAGGGAGAGAGCATGGAAGGAGGCAGAGAGCACGGGGGGAAGTAGAGAGCACAGGGAGGAGGCAGCGAGCTGGGGGGGCAGAGAGCACAGGGGGGAGGCGGAGAGCACTGGGGGGTCTAGAGAGCACTGGGGGGGAAGGCAGAGAGCACAGGGGGCTGGAGAGCACTGGGGGGAGGTGGAGATCATGGGGGAGGCAGAGACCACTAGGGGGGCTCGAGAGAACTGGGGGGAGGTGAAGAGCACTGGAGAGTCTGGAGATCACTGAGGGGGAGGCAGGGAGCATGTGGGGGGCACGGGGGGGGGCAACAGAAAGAAGCAGGATAGGAGGAGCGGTGGGGGGTGGCTGCATATAGAAGAATCATTCTCTCCATTTCCTCCTGCAGCCTCTGAATGCCTGCTTCTGCTCCTCTCCCTCTCGCAAGCATTCAGAAGATGCAGAAGGAATGGAGAGAACGATTCTTCTATATGCAGCCACCCCCACCGCTCCTCCTAGCCAGGTTACAGGGGACCACACTCATGTTCTCTCTGATCTGGCTCCATGGTGTCTGCAGCAGGTGTCTCCTCTAGCTCCTCCCCCCTTCATGGTCACGCCCCCCCCGGCGCCGACGGCTGAACTATACTGGCGGCCGTGGAGAGGCCGAAAGTGTCTCCTCTAGCTCCTCCCCCTTCATGTTTCCACATCCCCGGCGCAGACGGCTGAACTGAACTGGCAGCCAGGCGGCCGTGTAGAGGTCGGGTGAGCGGCGCGGGCTCAAAGAGCAGCCCAGCTGCCTTAGTACCTGCAAGGACTGGCGGCCCTGGCCCACTGGGCCAGGCTACATCCTAAATATAGAGCCAGTTATCCAACTGTCCATCCAGAGCCTCTGGTTTATAGACCGGATACATCCTAAATATAGAGCCATTTATCCAACTGTCCATCCAGGGCCTCTGGTTTACAGACCGGACACATCCTAAATATAGAACCATTTATCCAACTGTCCATCCAGGGCCTCTGGTTTATAGACCGGATACATCCTAAATATAGAACCATTTATCCAACTGTCCATCCAGAGCCTCTGGTTTACAGACCGGACACATCCTAAATATAGAACTATTTATCAAACGGTCCATCCAGAGCCTCTGGTTTATAGACCGGATACATCCTAAATATAGAACTATTTATCAAACGGTCCATCCAGAGCCTCTGGTTTATAGGCCGGACACATCCTAAATATAGAACCATTTATCCAACTGTCCATCCAGAGCCTCTGGTTTATAGACCGGATACATCCTAAATGTAGAACCGTTTATCCAACTGTCCATCCAGAGCCTCTGGTTTATAGACCGGATACATCCTAAATGTAGAACCGTTTATCCAACTGTCCATCCAGAGCCTCTGGTTTATAGCACAAATAATGGATCAAATGATCCTTACTAAATATCTTGCTCCCAATAACAAGATCCATGAACCAGAATCGAAGTAATATTGCTCCTGCACAGACAGGTTGGGCTTGGGCTTGCGGCTTCTGAGTTCAGCCTGGAAATTGATAGAATGGATCCGACTCCCTATCCTCTGTTCTGCTTCTACACGGTGAAGCAGCTGTGGATGCTGGGGGGGGGTATGAGTATTAGAGAGCAGAACATGGTCCCTTGCAATGTTCAAAGTGCTAATGGTATTTTACCAGGATTGGCACTTGATGGGCCAAAAAAAAAAAAATCCCTTTCCCTGGGCACACCAACCTTGCACACCAAATTTACAGGCAGGGTTCCCCATAGGTGTAGAGTGGCTGGTCGTGAGCCCCCCAAATACCCTATAACACAGGCGTGAGAGGTTCTTTGAATGATTCTTAAAGAAGAGCACAAATTGGTTGTATCCGATTTTCCGAATCACAATAGTAACGTATTTTAACGAATCCTAAATCAATTATAACAAAACTAATTATTCGAATTCGAAACTTAAAAAAATTAATTTGAATTTGAAAATTAATTTGAATTCAAAATGGAAAAATTTTGGAAAAATGGAAATGGAAACATATTGCAATAAATAAGTAGAAAAGAAAATAAGGGAATACAATAGAATAGAGCATAAATAGAAAAAAAAAAAAATAGAATAGAATTGAAAACAAAAGACAAGAATAAAATAGAAAATACAAGAAAAGAAAATAAAGGAATATAATAGAATAAAACAGAACAGAATGGAATAGAAAATAAAAGAATATAGTATAATAAAACAGAATAGAACTAGGAATGCATCTATACCGTTTTTTTTTTACAAGTATGAGTACTGATACTTTATTTTTAGTACTTATCGATACCAATTACCGATACCTACCGGCAACTGTTTTCTTTACACTTCAGCTGTCAGCAATAGTACAAAGCATTGAAAAGTTATTTACAAATAAAATAAACTTATCTTTTTAAAATGTTGTGCCTTTTTCAATGTAAAACATGTAAATAAAATATGTTTCAGGTACAAAAATATCAAGGAACAGAGCAAACAAAAAAAAGTTTTAATTATTAATAGTTTATAAAATATAAGTGAACAAAAAAAATCAGCAGGACAATAATAATTAAATGGAGAAGTAGAATAAGACTGCTTAGAGTAATTTAAGGGTTAATAAGGGGTTAAACAGAGGAACATTTAATTAAAAAACATAAAAAAATGTTTTTTTACTTGACAGGTTGCTTTAAACTGACTTCATCTGCAGATCGAAGTTCATCCCTTTGATCTGTAGATGAAGAAATATAGAAAGATACAAAAAGAAACAATGTTTCTTTTTATCTTTCGGCTGAGAAGCTGAGCAATGTTGTTGATAAACATTGCTGGGCTGCTTTTTTTTATTGACTGCTCCAATTTCCAGGACTTCAGTTTACACTACAGCTGTCAATAGGGGAACCCCACTGACAGCTCAATGAGTCATCGGTTGTTAAGGGCGCGGTGGTTCCGCTCCTGAAGGCCTCTTTCTCACGGGGAGGATCAGTGATGATCCACCCCGTGAACATGACAGGTGCATCGCTGCACGCTGTGCAGCGACGGACCTGTCAGAGTGCCGCTCTCCCCTATGGGGGATCGGATGAGGACGGACCGTAGTGTCCGTCGTCACCCGATCCGATCCGAAAACGGATGGAAAAGTAGGTTTTTTCTCCGTTACACTTTTCGGATCGGAGCGGGGTCGGATGTCAGCGGACATGTCACCGCTGACATCCGACGCTCCATAGGGATGAATGTATGTCCGTTTTTCATCCGAAAATGGAAGGATGAAAAACGGACATACGGATCGTCCGTGTGAAAGAGGCCTTAATTGAACCTTCAGTCATTTTTTCAACTTTCCATCTATTAGGTCTTCTGCCCTTGTTGTTGTTTTAACTTTGGATAGTAAAACTTTTTTTTTTTTTTCTGCCAGTAAATCCCTTATACAGCCCACTTCCTGTTTCTTGTCTGGTCATTAGCCTAGGCTTATAACATCATGCATAGCTCTCTCTCTCTCTCTCATTAGAGTTTGCCAGGAAGGGAGGGGGGATGAGTCATAAGAGGGCCAATGAGAGCTGCAGGGCTGCAGAGCTGGTGGTGTGCCTCCTGTGTAAATCCAGGAAGTGAACAGGCAGCAGCTTCAGCTGCCCACAGTTAAAATGGCTGCAGCCAGACTCAGCAGAGGGAGATTTCTGCAGCATATTTGGCAAGTACAGAATCACAGTATATATCAAATAATATGCAAAGTGGTCGGAGGGAAGTTTCAGGATGGTAAAGATGTTTTTATTACAAATTATGTGAGCAGACTGCAGTTCCTCTTTAACAACAGATTTTTTTTTTTTAAATTTCAGCTGTCAGTGGGGGAATCCCGCTGACTGCTGAAAGAACCGAGCCTGTAAGTTTCGGTTCCAGGTTCCGGAGCATTTGCACAAGTACCGATACTTATGCAAATGCTTAGTGTGACGGGAGTCACTTTGGGTGGGGGGGTTTGTGCAACTCAGCTTACCTTGGAGAGCTCTGGAAACTCCGTATCCAGCTCCCCCGGCCCCACTTATGTGTAAATCACCCTGTGTCCATTAGGGGCACAGGGTGACCGAGAACCCCACCAAGAACCCCACTATGATCTGTGATAGCCGGACTCGCTGTACAGCCACACTGGAATGTTGTATATATTGTGTGTTGTCTCATGGTGTTGTTGACTCTTTGCTGGGATCATTTGGAGGTGTGGTTCTATTCCATTGTTTTATTGTGTCTGTCTGCCTTGGAGGAAAAGTATATTATGGGATGTGTATCTCTGTGGAAGGGGGGGGGGATTCCTCCAACAGCTCTCCCTGCTTATAAGACTGTTTACTGATGAGAAGTTTGAATACACCTGACCTGTGTGTCTATTGTTATTGGACAGTTTGTCCCTGCCTTGAATCCAAGGGCGGGGGTGGGGGGGTGTCTCTGAGTTTTATATCTGTGGTAACATGTGCTTGAATAAAGGGAGTTTTGATGGTTTTTCACCCTACACTGAGCTACAGCTAGTGACTGGGTGAGATAAGGGGTCTTGGATAGTGCTGGTTCTGGACAGAGGAAGCATTCACGGTGGACATAGTCCTGTTGAAGACAAGGGTTCATCACACTTAGCATCGGCACTGCCTGGTATCAGTACAACCCTAAATATAACTTTTTGAGCTTAAGGCGTTTGGTGACTTGGAGCAGAGATGTGAACCGTCTCCATAGAGAATAACTGACTTTTTCTCCTCCAGCGTTTTTGGGCTTTTGTGCCGCAAAACACTCAGGTGTTAATGCTGCCTGAATGGTATTTTTTTTTAATCTGCAAGAGTTCAACCTGAGTGAGACTCCTTCTGACCTCCGACACAACTGAGTCAGTATAAATATTTTCCTGTTTTGGCCCAATAATAAATCACACACATTGCAAAAATATAAAATCACATTTTATCACTGGCAAGCCCCAAAGTCATGTGTCAAAATGTCCTCTGGCCTAGAAGATGAACCAGTCCTTTCACCGCGCAGACGTCTGACAATAAATGGTGTAAGTTATATTTGAGAAGTCTCTCTCTTACATTGTCTGATATGGTGCTGTCACCTGGCATCACTGAAAGACGTGTTTAGCTGAGTGTATGGAAACTGTACATGGCCGTCCTTTGTGGATATCTGACCAATGAGCTTGTTGAATATCCTATTCTAAAAATCATGGCCAAGAGGTGGTCCTCCCTGTGTGTCTTTGGCATCCTCCACTCTTCTGAGAAGGCTTTCCACAAGATTTTGGAGGGTGTGTGTGGGAATTTGTGCCCATTTGTGAGGACAAATGCTGATGTTGGATGAGAAGACCTGGCCCGCACATTGTCCCCACGTTGAGCACCAATAAAAATACTTGGTGTTCCAAATTATCCCAAAGGTGTTCAGTAGGGATGAGGTCGAGTTTCTCCAAACTGGTCACACCATGTCTTTATGAAGCTGGCTTTGTACACGGGGGGGGGGGGGTCACAGTCATGGTGGAACAGAAAAGGGTCTTCACCAAACTGTTGCCACAAGGTTGGAAGAGCACAATTGTCTACAATGTGTTTGTACGAAGCAATATTAACAAGACCCTTCACCGGAGACCCCTGAACGCTGGACGCTGGGGATGGGTCCTCATACTTAGTCAGGTGTCAATAAACATTTTATTTCATAGTGCAGAACAAATGATTAAGTTAATGAGTATAAATCCTACTCTTTGTGTATCACCTTCGCTATCTCCCCACGGCTGCACTATGACCTCAGGAATTTTTATTACCAGGTGATTGTAATGTTGGTATGGTGTGATACGGCCCCATCATTGCCAGCTGTCCCATCTGATAAGTTGAGTTTCCTAACTTGAAGCAGAGCTTTACCCTATAAGGGAACATCTGCTTTAACACATCCTTTTCCCCTCCTCTCCCACCTTTGGAGGTTTGTTATTTTTTGGAGGGGGGAGCGGGCATCTCATTTTAGCAGGTGCTCAGAGCGGAAGTTCTTCCTTCCCTTTCCCAAAGCCTTCTTGACCAGTGTTGGCTGGTGCCAAACATTTTGGAGGGGGCGGCAAACAAACAAACCCCCCTCCCAGGTCTGCACTCACCCCTCCAGTGATCACCGCGCCGTGGTTTCCTTGGCTTCTCCTCCCGGCTAACCGGGTCTTCTTTAGATTCGCCTTCTGTCCTGATTGGCCGGGAGGAGAAGCTGGAAACTGATAGCCAATATTGATTTGCTAGTATCACAAGTGGGAGGGTTCGGGGTGCATGCTCTGTGCCCTGATCACAACCCTTATTAGGCCAATTAGAGCCTCAGGCTCATGTGCTTGAAAAAAAAAAAAAAAAGACAGACCTCATAGAAAGGCATTAGTCCTGGTGCCCCACATGCAAACGAGGGGGGCGGCGCCTCTGCGCCCCTTATGGACTGGCCGCCACTGCCCAGGACATTCCACAGGTCCCAGGAGGCAGCAGGACCATCCATACAGCCCAGCAAGGCTTGTGAATGCACAATGGGAAGCTGCCGGTGAAGCCGCAAGGAGTCACAGCTAGCTTCCCTTAGTAAACATTAGAGGTTTAACTAGAACTTTCAGGGTCCTGGTGCAAGAAACCATGAAAGGCCCTTACCTGAGTGCCCTTTCTATCAGTTCCAGGGCTCTTTTATCTGGTCCCAGGACCCTTCCCTCTGTGCCTGGGGCCCTTCCCTCAGAGCCTGGGGCCCTTCCCGTGGGCCCGGGGCTCTTCCCATTGATCCCAGGGGCCCTTGATTCCCATTATGGGCCCTTTATAAGACCTTATGCGACTTGCGACACAAAGGGGTTAATTTTACTAAAACTGGAGAGTGCAAAATTTGGTGCAGCTGTGCATGGTAGCCAATCAGCTTCTAACTTCAGCTTGTTCAATTAGGCTTTGACAATAAAACCTGGAAGCTGATTGGTTTCTATGCAGAACTGCACCAGATTTTGCACTCCTTAATTTTAGTAAATCAAGCCAACAGTGTTGCAGTCTAATCACTGGGAGAGGGGAGACTGAGGAAATGCTTCCACCTGCATGCAGCAGAACGAGGACATCATCAGCACTCTGCAGTTTTAGTAAATTAACCCCAAAAATTCCCATGACAAGTCGAAGCACATTCATTTCAATGAGTGCCATCTTAACCAATGCCTCCAATGCAATACTCCCAACGCACACGTTCCTGCACAAACGGCTGTATCTTAGATTGGGTGCTGAAATGACCAATGGCTGGAACTGACTGCAATCAAGAGAAGGAAGTGTCACCAGCACACCAGGATCTCCGAAATTATTAAAAAATAAATAGAAGCGACGTTTCGAAGCCACGCAGGACCCCTTCATCAGGCATGTGACATGCCTGGTGAAGGGGTCCTGCATGGCTCTCAAACGTGGCTTCTATTTATTTTTTAGATACTATGTGATTAAAGTTTTGGCCCCAGTTTTGGAGATCCTGGTGTGCTGGTGACACTTCCTTATCTTAACCAATGCGTCTCAAGCCGCAGTGACTACTGCACAATATTTCTGTGACTTCGGTGCGATTTGAGTGCCATAGACTGCAATGCCAAATCACAAAAGTAGCAAGCAAGTCGCAAGGAAATCGCAAGCAACTCGCAAGGAATTTACAAGCAAGTTGCACGACTTTGAGGTTGCAGCAGTGTGAACCGAGCCTTATGGTACCCGCAGCGGGACCCCTTCACATGTTCTGCAGCGGCCCCCATGTTACCATCTACCAATGTGTCTGCTCTATGTGCGGTGCCATTCATTCTGAGTGCCCCCCCACCCTCCATTGTACAGTAGAGCACAATGCACCACATGCAATTTTAAAAAAGGGGTTACATAGGTTTTGCCATCTATTGCGGTGTGCTGACAGCCCATGAATGTGCTGCCTTAAAGCCACGTTGGTGGTTGCCATATGGTGCATTAATGCGATATTAAAGTCTTGTTTTTTTTTTTTTTTTCTAAAATAATAAACATGTTATACTTACCTGCTCTGTGCAGCAGTTGCACAGAGCAGTGCTCCTGGCCCCTCCCTCCTGCCGGGTGCCCCCACAGCAAGCAGCTTGTTATGGGGGGGTGCCCAAGCAGGCGTGCTTCCGATGTGGTCATTCACACATGGAGCCGCGACTCGGCCCAGCCTCTTCCATCTCCTGATTGGCTTACTGGCTGTGATTGACAGCAGCGGGAGCCAACAGCTCACATTGCTGGCAAAAGCCAATCAGGAGTGCAAGTCCCCGGAGAGACAATGTTCTTGTGGACATCGCTGGATAGAGAGGGGGCTCAGGTGAGTATTAGGGGGCTGCTGCAAACAGAAGGTTTTTTACCTTTGTGCATAGAATGCATGAAGGTAAAACAAACCTTCTGCCTTTACAACCACTTTAAGTGTGTATGAGTCCTCAGGAAGAATGGGGCTACCTCTCAGTTTATTTATTGCTACACACAGCGGGTAAAATAAGTATTGAACACGCCACCATTTTTCTAGGTAAATATATTTCTACAGGTGCTATTGACATGAAATGTTCACCACATGTCGGTGACAACCCAATGCAATCCATACATACAAAGACACCAAAACAAATACGTTCAGAAATTAAGTTCTGTGTAATAAAATGGAATGTCAGCGGGAAAATTATTGAACACGCTAACTGAAATGTATTTAATACTTGGTACAAAATCCTTTGTTGGTAATGACGGCTTCAAGACGCCTCCTGTATGGAGAAACGAGTCGCATGCGTTGCTCAGGTGTGATTTTGGCCCATTCTTCCACACAAACAGTCTTCAAATCTTGAAGGTTCTGTGGGCCTCTTCTATGAACTCTGATCTTTAGATCTTTCCATAGATTTTCTATTGGATTCAAGTCAGGTGATTGGCTGGGCCACTCTAGCAGCTTTGTTTTCTTTCTTTGAAACCAATGGAGAGTTTTCTTGGCTTTGTGTGTTGGGATGATTGTCTTCCTGAAATGTCCTCCCTCGTTTCATCTCCATCATCCTGGTAGATGGCAGCAGATTTTTTATCAAGAATGTCTTGGTACATTTTCCATTCATCCTTCCTTCAATGATATGAAGTTTGCCAATACCGTATGCTAAAAAACAGCACCGCCCACAGCATGATGTTCCCACCTCCAAACCTCACTGTTGGTATGGGGGGGGTGTTTTTGGAGTGATGTGCCATGTGACCTCCAAACATGGTGTGTATTATGGCTTCCAAAGAGTTCTATTTTGGTCTCATCTGACCAGACTATATTCTCCCCAGTATTTCACAGGCTTGTCTAAATGTTGTGCAGTTAACTTTAAATTGGCTTCACCATGCTTTTTCTTCAGCAATGGAGTCTTGCGTGGTGAGTGTGCATACAGGCCATGGTGGGTGAGTGCTTTACTTATTGTTGTACCTGCTAATTCCAGGTCCTTCTGAAGCTCTCCACAAGTGGTCCTTGGCTCTTGGACATCTCTTCTGATAATTCTTTTCACTCCTCTGTCAGAAATCTTCTGAGGAGCACCTGGTCGTGGCCGGTTTATGGTGAAATGAGGTTCTTTCCACTTCCAGATTATATCCCCAACAGCGCTCACTGGAACATTCAGAAGTTTAGTAATCCTTCTGTAACCAATGCTATCAGTATGTTTTGCAACAATAAGGTTGCAAAGGTCTTGAGAGAGCTCTTTGCTTTTACCCATCATGAGATGTTTCTTGTGTGACACCTTGGTAATGAGACACCTTCTTATAGGCCATCAGGTGAGACTGAACCAGCTGATAATGATTTGCCTTAACAAGGGGCAGGATTGCTTTCTAATTACTGATAGATTTCAGCTGGTGTCTTGGCGTTCCATGTCTTTTTGCACCTCCCTTTCTTCACATGTTCAATACGTGTTCCCTGTGTCATTCCCTATGAGGAGAAGGTTTACCAGCCGACCTCCTCAGGCATAAAGTCTGAGGGATCAGCCAGCGAAGGGTTAACACAGGGCTGGTTTGGTTAGGATGCTCGCCAGCTCACACTGCGGTTTAAACTTTTCTCTAAAAAACAAAACAAAAAAAAAACAACAATTCTCACTGGCAGCCTCTATTAATGGGGTATTATTGAGCAATAAGAATTGTCAGATCAGAAATAAAACAGAAATACAACGTTTTATCTGGCTGGACCGGGAGATTGCAGCAATCCCTTCTACTGGCTGGCTACACGGCCATAAAAGATCCAGATAAAAGTCACACAGCGTGCCAGGTGTCCACACAGGGCCAATTTTTATTGCAGATTTGGGTTGGGTAATGCTCACTGCTGTTTGGAAATAATAACTGAGCAAGAAGTTAGAAGCTTGTCGAGGAACTCTACTATCAGGAAGAGCTATAACAGTGGGACCCCTTCCCTCCGTGCTATGTCACGTGATCACTCAGCACAGGGGTCTCCAAACTTTCTAAACAAGGGTCCGGTTTACTGTCCTTCAGGCTTTAGGGGGGCCGGACTGTGGCCAGTGGGAGTAGAAGATGTCCTGGTGTCAGTGGGAGTAAACAATGCTCCATCGTTAGTGGGAGGAATAGTGCCCCATCATTGGTGTCAGTGGGCAGAAGGGTGCCCCATCATTGGTATCAGTGGGAGGAATAGTGCACCATTGTTGGCGTCAGCGTAAGAAATATCACCTCATCATTGGTGTCAGTGGGCAGAAGGGTGCCCCATCATTGGTATCAGTGGGAGGAATAGTGACCCATTGTTGGCGTCAGCGGAAGAAATATCGCCTCATCATTGGTGTCAGTGGATGGAAGCATGCTTATTATTGGTATCAGTGGGAATAGTGTCCCCATTGTTGGTGTCTGGCAAGAATTATGCCCCCATCATTGGTATCAGTGGGAAGAACAGTGCCTCCTTGTTGGTATCAGTGGCATGAATTATTCCCCCATTGTTGGGCATTGTTGGTGTCAGTGGGAAAGAATAGCACCCCCATCATTGGTGTCAGTGGAAGGAATAGCACCCCCATCATTGGTATCAGTGGGAAGAACAGTGCCTCCTTGTTGGTGTCAGTGGCATGAATTATTCCCCCATTGTTGGTGTCAGTGGGAGGAATAGTGCCCCATTGTTGGTGTCAGTGGGAGTAATAGTGTCCCCATCATTGGTGTCAGTGGGAAGAACAGTGCCTCATTGTTGGTGTCAGTGGCATGAATTATGCCCCCATTGTTGGTGTCAGTGGAAAGAATAGTGCCCCATTGTTGGTGTTAGTGGGAGAAATAGTGCCCCACCATTGGTGTCAGTGGCAAAAATGATGCCCCCATTGTTAATGTCAGTGGGAGGAATAGTGCCTCAAGGGCCAGAAAAAAGGTAAGCAAAGGGCCACATCCGGCCCCCAGGCAGCAGTTTGGAGACCCCTGACTTAGCAGTACAAGCTTGGTGCTATCTTGGTGCCATAAATTAAAGCGGTTGTAAACCACTGCACTTTTTTTTGCCTTACCTGCAAGGCAAAGGTATATAATGTGCTAGTACGCATCGCATTATGTGAAACCTACCTCAAAACGAAGCCTTCCACCGATGCAATGTCATCGCTGGAGACGGCCACCATTTATACCTGGTCTTCCTTCCCGGTTCGCGGCTCCGGCCAGTCACAGAGCCGGAGCCGCGAACCCGGAAGGAAGACCAGGTATAGATGGAGGCCGTCTCCAGCAATGACATCGCATCGGTGGAAGGCTTCGTTTTGAGGTAGGTTTCACATAATATGCTAGTCACGGCGCACTGCTCGGGCGGCCATTCATAATTAAAAAAAATGAATTATGAATTATGAATGAAACCCATTCATAACAGTTGTGTTTACACTGCGATCATGGGAGGCGCAATCCACTGTGTCCCGGGAAGTGGCGCACTGCGCGCCCCGCGGGGCATCCCAGTGCGCATGTGCCAGACAAGGTACAGGTACGGTGCCTGGTCTACAGCTGCCGGCCGCCCACAGCAAAACTTCTATGGGAGGGCAGAGAGCGGTTAAAAGATAAAATAACAAAACCAGCTTTTGCTGCAATATTCATCTTCAATCCAGACATTTTACACCACAATCCTTTTTTTTTTCTTTCTGCCACTAGATGTTCTCAGTCTGATGGCCAGCATCATTAAACCCAGGTAAAGGGAATAAGACCTCAAACTGGAACCAATGTGTGGTCAGCAGAGGTGCCCATTAAATAAGAAGGTGCTTTCAAGTGGATTTTTCAGGAAGGTTGGTATTTATTAATCATAAAGACAGATTAAAAGATCATTAACGCATTTCTCGACTCTTTAGTGGCCACCTCATCAGGACAAAGGAGTAGAGCAGGGGTCTTCAAACTGCGGCCCTCCAGGTGTTCAGGAACTACAATTCCCATCATGCCTAGTCATGTCTGTGAATGTCAGAGTTTTACAATGCCTCATGGGATGTGTAGTTCTGCAACAGCTGGAGGGCCGTAGTTTGAGGATCCCTGGAGTAGAGTACACTTTAATGGGTGTGCTCTGTGTGCATTCCTTCAGCCAAGAGTGTGCTGTTCTTATGATCAATAAATACCGACCTTCCTGAAGAATCCACTTGGAAGCACCTTTTATTGAATAGGCCCCCTGCTGACCACACATTAGTTCCATTCTGAGTCCTCAACCTCTTTACCATTGTTCACTGGATCTGATCACAGCTTAGCGCAGTGCAAGAATCTTTGGAATACCCCAACGAGCATCAACCGCCTGGCGCCTTAGTAACCGATCACCTGCTAGTTAAGCTGGAAACTTAACTCCCGCTCTCCATTCATTGCTGTCCCTTGCCTCCCTCTCTCTGCACTGCCTTGAGAATGACAGCGGCGGAGGCCAGGGGGAAGGAAGGCTCCTAAATGGCATGACTGGGGGTCCAGATGGGACAGTGGCTCGGTCCAGAACTGGACCGTGGTCCGCTATTTAGTGATGCCTGGTCTAGGGGTTTGTTTTTTTCTGTATTTTATTGTTTGTGGGAACTGGATAGAAGATTTCGGGGGGAGGGGGAATTACTCCAAAATGCTTAGACATCAATCTTTGGGGGGACAATTTTTTAAACAACAACAGTACAGTTTCTTTTCACTCACAGCTGGGGACCATGAGTTTTTTTGTAAATCAAATGCATCAAAACTGGAACAGTCTTTAGATTCACAGCTGAGGACCATGAAGTAACTTGCAGAACAGATATGATATGATATGAACAGATATGATATGATATGAACAGATATGAAGCTCTACTCATGTAAAACCCGGAACAGGATCAATCCATAGGTGCAGCCTCTTGTAAGTGGCCCAGTATCCAGCCCCAGGGTTGCCAGGGGCAAGCAACCGCCCTCTTCCTTTCGGCTCACTGATCCATTCCCTCAGGAGGGAGAAAGACAATCTCCACATTTAACAGTTCCCCATAAATGTTTACTGTGCAAAATAAGGTCCGTTGGCATATACCATAGGGTGAGTACATGGATTGAAAACTGGCTACAAGGGCGTGTTCAGAGGGTGGTGATAAATGGGGAGTACTCAGAATGGTCAGGGGTGGGTAGTGGGGTCCCCCAGGGTTCTGTGCTGGGACCAATCCTATTTAATTTGTTCATAAACGACCTGGAGGATGGGGTAAACAGTTCAATCTCTGTATTTGTGGATAATACTAAGCTAAGCAGGGCAATAACTTCTCAGCAGGATGTGGAAACCTTGCAAAAAGATCTGAACAAATTAATGGGGTGGGCGACTACATGGCAAATGAGGTTCAATGTAGAAAAATGTAAAATAATGCATTTGGGTGGCAAAAATCTGAATGCAATCTATACACTGGGGGGAGAACCTCTGGGGGAATCTAGGATTGAAAAGGACCTGGGGGTCCTAGTAGATGATAGGCTCAGCAATGGCATGCAATGCCAAGCTGCTGCTAACAAAGCAAACAGAATATTGGCATTAAAAAGGGGATCAACTCCAGAGATAAAACGATAATTCTCCCGCTCTACAAGACTCTGGTCCGGCCGCACCTGGAGTATGCTGTCCAGTTCTGGGCACCAGTCCTCAGGAAGGATGTACTGGAAATGGAGCGAGTACAAAGAAGGGCAACAAAGCTAATAAAGGGTCTGGAGGATATTAGTTATGAGGAAAGGTTGTGAGCTCTGAACTTATTCTCTCTGGAGAAGAGACACTTGAGAGGGGATATGATTTCAATATACAAATACCGTACTGGTGACCCCACAATAGGGAGAAAACTTTTTGTGGAAGGGAGTTTAACAAGACACGTGGCCACTCATTAAATTTAGAAGAAAAGAGGTTTAACCTTAAACTACGTAGAGGGTTCTTTACTGTAAGAGCGGAAAGGATGTGGAATTCCCTTCCACAGGCGGTGGTCTCAGCGGGGGGAGCATCGATAATTTCGAAAAACTATTAGATAAGCACCTGAACGACCGCAACATACAGGGATATACAATGTAATACTGACATATAATCACACACATAGGTTGGACTTGATGGACTTGTGTCTTTTTTCAACCTCACCTGCTATGTAACTATGTAACAGCTCTCCCAGTCAACATCTGGGCACAACTGCCCAGGGATTGGCTGGGCCCTGCTCAAAATTCAGGCTGGTCCCCTAAATTCTTTCTCCCTAAACTCCTAAAACTTCTAGAGGCAGGGGTAAGCAATCAAACTCCCAGTCTAGCCAGCCCTGAGCAGACCATAATAAACAATCACCGCGTCTCTGGCTATAGCATGAGCCAAAAACTAGATTTGCCTATCAGCCTAACTAGGAGGCTGTAGAAGTCTTCTGTAACTTGGAAGCAGTCTTTAACAGTCTTGTTAAACATATATATCAGAAGTCTCTAGAAGCCTTTTCTAGCATGCCAGCCATCTCCAGAAATTAGTAACTTGAAAGCGGTTTTTAGCTGTCTCCTATAACATGGTAGAAGTCCATAGCAGCCTTTTCTAGCATGCCAGCAAGTCTCTAGAAATCTGTACCTTGGAGTCCACCCTCTACTAACAATTAAATAATGTTAATAATCACTCAAATCATACTTATGGTTTCAAATGGGAGAAAGACTTTCAGTGCACTAAATCCAGAGAAGACTGGTAACAAATCTGGTCCGCAATTGCTTCCTGCTCAATCAATATCCTAACAATCAAATTTTCATGTAGTGAGATGGTACATGGTTTCCGTCTCGACTGACACATCTTCACCCATCTTGCTCAAATGTCTGTTTTCATGGCTGTACTGTTTCGGGAGATGCCTACCACATCTGGTGGACATGCCCCATGCTCTCACCAGTTTTTGGAACAAAGTCCTCAAGCTTCTACAGAATCTTTTTATCCCTTCCCGAGAGATACGTGGTTTGTTTAGCCCCATCTTAAACCCCCAACTCTCACCAAAACCCAATTTAGATTAGCGACCTATGTCTTACTGGTCACAAAGTAGACTATAGCAAAAGCTTGGAATAGGCAGTTTATCTGCTTTACTGAAGTCCGTCAGGCGACCGAAGGATTCTCAATTAAAAAATACAGTCCCCCAAGCTTCTCTGCAAGCCTCCCTCACAACGAAAAACTTGCCATTGTCCCCGATCTTAGGACAACCCCAATTTTCACCAAGTCTTCAACCTGCGGAGTTCAAAACTTTACATAACTCGAATTGAGAACATGCCTCTAAGTTCATAATTGCGGGTCGGTGGCCTTCCATAATGGAGTTAACAGACACCTCGGACCCCTGCCGGCCCCAATTTTGAAGTGCAGCCCAAATACATCACTTCCTTCCTACACTCTATTCCCAGTCCACAGAGCTTTGCTCGTCAATTAACTACCTTTGAAGAGTACTGCTCTGGGACTGATCCTCTACCTCAGGTCCTTTCCAAAACATACTCGCTGCTGAACACACCCTCAGAACAAGCACACCTACCCTGCCTAGATGGGAAACAGATCTAAACCGCACTTTCTCTACCACGCAAAAACAAAATATTATCAGATTTTTCCTCAAATCATTTTTGTGCACCAAAATGTAAGAAACTAATTTCAAAATACTGACCATATGGTACCTCACACCTCTCAGACTGCATAAAATCTACCCTGATACCTCAGACCGTTGCTGGCGATGTCGAGGAGACAGAGGGACATTGCTGCATATCTTCTGGTCCGGCCCTAAACTGACAGACGTCTGGACGGATGTCCGTATCATCACTCAGAAATTTACAGAATGCAAGATACCTGAGGACCCAGCATTCTTTCTGTTGCATGTATCAAGGGTCCCTGCTAAAACCTATAAAAAGTCCATCATTCGGCATTTGATAAATGCCGCTAAGTCCTGCATCCCTCTTTACTGGAAACAACAATGCCCACTGACCACTGCGAGCTGGCTGCGGAGTGGAGGTTATAAATAGGATGGAAGATTTAACTCTCACAGTGCAACATAACCGAGAGAGATACACAAAGACCTGGAGTCTCTGGAACATGTTTACCTTCTCAGATGAGGGGATGGCCCTCTTTGGAACATAAGTCTCTTCACTGATCCAAGTAGCTATCTGTTTCTGCTGTCCTGAGCCATTGTCATCCCTTTACCCGTCCTCTTCTTTCCCTCTACCTCCCCCCACCTCTATCCTGCACTTCCCTACTCTACTCTTTTCCTTCTCTTTTTCTCCCTCACTATTCAAGAAAAGTGGAAATGAAGTTTGGGCAACCCTGTCATTCTATTTTTTAACCATGATTTGGTCGCTATTGTTGTATATGAGGAAAGCTAAGCGCAGGTTTTCTCATGATGTTTACCAATGTATATTGAGATTATATATTACATATGCCAGTTTATTATGATCTGAAGATATGTGACTACTGTCTCATATATCAATATGTTATTATTGTAATGCTTGGGTCTTGCCCTTTATTGGAGTTCAATAAAAATTATATTTGAAAAAAAAAAAACAAATACAGTCCCATCTTCTCCTCCTCCAATCCCATCTACTCCTTCCCACGTCCTCCTCCAGTTCCATCTTCTCCATCCCATGTCCTCCTCCTTTTCCATCCCATGTCCTCCTCCTACTTCAGTCCCATCTCCCCCGTCCCATGTGCTCCTCTACCAGTCTCATCTCTCCCATCCCATGCCCTTCTCCTCCTCCATCGAATGTCCTCCTCCTCCTCGAGTCCCATCTTCTGTATCCCATGTCCTCCTGCTCCTCCATCCCATGTCCCCCTCCTCCTCGAGTCCCATCTTCTCCATCCCATGTCCTCCTCCATCCCATGTCCTCCTCGAGTCCCATCTTCTCCATCCCATGTCCTCCTCCATCCCATCTCCTCCTCGAGTCCCATCTATCTTCTCCATCCCATGTCCTCCTCCTGCTCCATCCCATGTCCTCCTCCTTCAGTCCCATCCCCTCCAACCTATGTCCTCCTCCTCCATCCCATGTCCTCCATGGGGGTGGTGAGAGACAGAGAATGAGAGAGGGAGGTGTGAGAGAGGGAGAGAGAAAGGGAGTGGTGAGAGAAAAAGAGGGAGAGAGATG
This sequence comes from Aquarana catesbeiana, assembly GCF_042186555.1. NCBI lineage: Eukaryota > Metazoa > Chordata > Amphibia > Anura > Ranidae > Aquarana > Aquarana catesbeiana. The sequence continues at coordinate 680,417,025 of NC_133327.1, read as the reverse complement.
AGTGGGGGAGTGAGAGAGAGAGAAAGGGAGGGGTGAGAAAAAAGAGAGATGGGGGAGAGGTGAGGGGGATGAGGGAGAGAGGGAGGGTGAGAGAGAGAGGGGTGAGAGAAGGGGGGAGTGAGAGAGAAAGAGAGAGATGGGGGGATGAGAGAGGGGGTGAGAGAACTCTAGCTCTGTCCCTGTCTGCAGGTAGGTGTGTGCCATTCCTGGTACCTTCCATGCCAACAGTAGGACGTTCATGATGGTCAGCGGTGAGCAGTGCCCGATCTCCTTCTGGGTGATGATGGGGGTGCTCCACTCCTTCCATCAAATCTGTGGCTGCCTGCGTCTCCTGCCAATCTTCATCCTCCAGGCCGCAGTCAATTTTGATTGTTGGAGCAGAGAGAAGGTTGAAGAAGGAGTCTAGGCTCTGGGAGAGAGGTGGGTTCACAGAAGCGGGGCACCAGGGGTCTTCACCATAGAATCCAAATGCTGTATGAAGGCCAGTGACTTAACCTAGTGCTCCATTTACATTTTATTTATCAGAGCTTTTGTGAAAGGAGAAAATATCTATAATTGCCCTAGTCCGTCAATGAGGATTTTATTTACCATCTCTCTCAAGCTGGGTGTACACTAGGAGAATTTCATACCAACTGTTGTATGAAAATTCTTAGTATAATTTGTAACAATATTCTCAGTACATTCAAACGTCATTTGAAAGTAGTTCAAGATTTAGTTTGCTTTTAACATTCGATTTTGGAATGAACGGACTACACTGAACGAGAACCTCATACACTGCTAGAAATTTTGGATGTTCGAGAAACATTTTCTATCCCGCTCCTTCGAATTTTATCATTGCGGTGTTCAAAAATGAATGTCGATTTGAACCACTAACATAGGTCTTTCCAACCAATCGCATTAGGGTGTGTGCACCCCAAAGCTCAAATACACATGCGCTTTTTTTTTGTTTTATAATTTTTTTAAATTATATTTTTTTTTTACAATTTTTAGGAGCCCATTTGGGGGCTTTGGTGAAATATAAGGGGTCTAAACAGACCCCTGATGTCTCACTTTTGAGACAGAGAAAGGGACTGAGTGCAGAGATTCCCCGGTCCCTTTCTCTGCAGCCTCAGCTGCACTGGACAGTGAATGAATAGGAAGTACTCTGTGCTGAGCGGCTTCCTATTCATTTACAACCTGAAGTATGCTTCAGTTATGAATGAACACAGTGAGTGATCAGTACTGATCACTCACTGTGTTCATTCAGAAAAGGAAGGGACCAGTAAACTACATATTTACTGGCCCCTTCCCCCCGTTCTCCAACCTGAAACGTCGGAAGAAAAGTTTTTTGATCACGGACAAATGGACTTAGTAGTAGCACCACATCCCTTAAAGAGGGAGTCCACCTAAAAAAAAAAATATTAAAAGCCAGCAGCTACAAATACTGCAGCTGCTGACTTTTAATAAATGGCCACTTACCTGTCCCAGGGTCCAGCTATATCGGCAGCCAACGCCGATCACTCGCTCGCCTCTCGGCAGCTGCCGCCGCCATCCTAGGTGAGGGAATCAGGAAGTGAAGCATTGCGGCTTCACTTCCCGGTTCCCTACTGCGCATGCGCTAGTCGCGTTGCGCGTCGTAACTGGTCCCCGCTATCTCCTGGGACCTGTGTGTTTCCCAGGAGACAGCGTGGAGGGACAGGAAGAGGAATAGACTCCCGTGGGAGTCTATGCTGGAAGTGGGTGCAAATACCTGTCTTAGACAGGTATCTGCACCCCCCTGAAAGGTGCCAAATGTGACACCGGAGGGAGGGAGGGTTCCGAAAAGCGGAAGTTCCATTTTTGTGTGGAACTCCGCTTTAATTAGTTAAATGTAAAAGGAGGGATTGGGATTTTTTTAAGGTGCAAATTGATTGGAAAATAGTAACAACTATGATATATAAGAAATTTTTTATTGTAGAGAAAATAAAAAATTGTTAAAACACAACAATTGGCAAGTACAAATCAACAAGATTTCAGGGACACAGCATTAAGAGACGGAATTCCCAACATGTTTCACCCATATTTCGGGCTTCTTTAGGGGATGCTGTCCAACTAGAGGTACAAGCCTTCTTTATCTCTTGAAATATTGGTCAAATCACTCAAGAGTAACAGGTGTCTATCTGCGTTCAGAGAACCATGTGCTAAAGGTGACCATAGGGGGGCATTCAAGGACCGAAAAAAAAAAGTTCTGCAGTGGACTCAATACCAGGGAACGAATGCTGTCTAAAACTACTTATTGATAGAACTGGCATTCAGTAACAGCATGTATGTGTCCCTGGGTTCCAGCAGCCCGTTCCAGTTCCAGATAGACACCAGTGACTCTTTAGTGATTTGTCCAATATTTCAAGAGATAAAGAAGGCTTGTACCTCTAGTTGGATAGCTTCTCCTAAAGAAGCCCAAAATATGGGTGAAACATGTTGGGAATTTCATCTCTTAATGCTGTGTCCCTGAAATCTTGTTGATTTGTACTTGCCAATTGTTGCGTTTTACCAATTTTTACATTTTTTTCTAAAATAAAAAAATTCTTATTTATCATAGTTGTTACTATTTTCCAATCAATTTGCACCTTAAAAATCCCAATCCCTCCTTCTACATTTAATCTGAAACGCCCCCCCCCCCCGCAGCAGCTGGTGGGGGAGGAGAGGAGGGAAGCAGGCAGCGCAGCAGGGGAAGGCGGGAGGGGGACACGGGGAATCTGCACTTTATGGGATGATTAGAGTGTGCCCAGGCACGCCCGGCGCACCCCATGTGCACACCTATGACCACTTTATGATTAGAAAAATAAATTTACTTTCGTACAACGATAGAAGTTGAACAAAATTCTACTGGTGCATACCCAGCTTTACACGATAAGTTAAAAAAAAAAACACGTTCCAGCCGGTACGTGGGATGATGACACGGAAGAACGATGCCGCAATGCAGATATATGTACCGTATCTATAAAATAAGCAGCTGTCTGTACATTGTTATATGTAAATCTGTATAAATACTGTCTGCAGCAAAGTGGACACGTCCTGCAAGTGGGAGGGAATTATCTGTTCTGTACATTGAAATAGTTTGATATGAATCCTTGGCCTTCGCTCGTGATCGGTTCCAGAAGACGAGGGGGCTGAGACGCCGCTTTCGCGGGGCTTATGTCACGTCCCAACCGCTCCTAATCTCCAGTGCTCGCCACTTTGGATACTTTTTTGGATATCTTTCAAAAAATCCCCCAGAACGGGGACTCGAAAAAAAACGAAACGTCAGCTCTGCTGTTCCAGCTCCGATGTCTGTGTTTTCCTTTCGCAGTGCAGACAAGAGACATACGGAGGCCAGATGGAGCGTTTCCTAGGCCCTACAAGTGTTTACATAGCAGAGTTACAGCAGGGAGTCAGCACATCCAGCCGGGAGAACCCAGGGCCACATCTGCCCGGCACCCGGCCCTCTGCTGCTCCATAAACATCTCGAAACAGGAAGAGAAACTTGTTACAACGTATCACATGCCGATCTCTGTGTGCGCTGTGCCCCCGAGCGCTACACCATTAAATATCCTCAAATTTCATGTTTAACTCTTCGATTAATGCATAGCTCTCAACTGTCCCTGATTTGGAGCAATGTCCCTCTGTCCCTCTGTCCCTCATTTGTCCCTCATTTTGGTCTGATCTTTATAGCTGTATATAAAATGCACTTTTTATCTATCAAAAAGTGTTTTCCAGCCCTAAACCTTTCATCTGATTTCTAAATTGCTGGATTTGTAAATTCCAAAAGCCAATATAAAGGAATAGTAGTGGTAAAAAAAAGCACGTGTGGGTTTAACCAATCTTGTTTTTTTTGTACAATTCTTCTTTAAGGGGGCGTGGCAGGGGGGTGTGTCCTATGCCTGCATACTTTTGCTGATGGGTGTCCCTCATTCCCATCTCAAATAGTTGGGAGGTATGTTAATGATAGTGAGTCCTTGTCACACAATGCCCAATGAATGTGGAAGAGTGAAATGACAGCCTTTTATACCTTCCAGCTGGGAAATGATGACCGGGTGTTAAAGTGGACCTCATAAAAACTTCACAAGTCTACATGAATAATTTCCTGACTACTCACGATATACACCTATAGTATCATTATCTTTTATCATTAAAGAAGAACTGCAGTCTGCTCACATAATTTGTAATAAAAACATATTTGCCATTCTGAAGCTTCCCTCCAACCACTTTGCATATTATTTTATATAGACTGTGATTCTGTACTTGCCAAATATGCTGCAGAAATCTCCCTCCACTGAGTCTGGCTGCAGCCATTTTAACTGTGGGCAGCTGAAGCTGCTGCCTGTTCACTTCCTGGATTTACACAGAGGCACACCTCCAGCTCTGCAGCTCTCATTGGCCCTCTTATGACTCATTCCCCCTCCCTTCCTGGCAAACTCTCACAATAATGAGAGAGAGAGAGAGAGAGCTGTGCATGATGTCATAAGCCTAGGCTAATGACCAGACAAGAAACAGGAAGTGGGCTGTATAAGGGATTTACTGGCAGGAAAAAAAAAAATTACTATCCAAAGTTAAAACAACAACAAGGGCGGAAGATTTAATAGATGGAAAAATGACTGAAGTTCCACTGAAGTTCCACTTTAAAAAGCCACCCTTTAGCTCCAATTAGTCACTTTGCCTAAACTGAGATGATGTCATCATTCTGCTGCATGCAGGAGGAAGCATTTCCTCACTCTTCCCTCTCCCCGTGGTCAGACTGCAACATTGTAACTTTGCCTAAGCTGCGATGATGTCATAATTCTGCTGCATGTAGGAAGAAGAATTTTCTCAGTCTCCCCTAGGGTTGCCACCTTTTCCTCAAGCCAAACCAGAACACTTTAGTGGCCTGGGACACCTTTGGGTGCCCCAAGGAGAGTAGTAATGCGGTGCACATGGGGTGGCACAGCAAACAGTGGGTGTGGCCAAATTGCTTTTGGTGACATCATCTCCCTGCCCCCCGAGTAATGCCGAACCTGCCCGCAGCTCCCAGACAGCAACAGATTTGTGTGTGACTATCTTGGTTACTTTGGGAGCCACAGCCTAGTCTGAATAATGTGGCCGGGTTTCAGGCGGACTGAAACCCGGACACATGATTCAAAACCCGGACTGTCCGGGTGAATCCTGGACAGGTGGCAACCCTAGTCTCCCCTCCCCCCAGTAATCAGATTGCAACACTGAAGGATTGATTTACTAAAATTGGGGAGTGCAAAATCTGGTTCAGCTCTGCATAGAAAGAAATCCGCTTCCAGGTTTTATCGTCGAAGCTTCATTGAACAAGCTGAAGTTAGAAGCTGAATGGCTACCATGCACAGCTGCCCCAGATTTTGTACTCTTTAGTCTTAGTAAATAACCCCCTGTAACTTTGTAGCAAGTCACAAGGTGAGAGGCTTCAGCAGAAGCTGATCTGGGTCCGCCATTTGTGAACGCAGCCAAGAACTGAACTCCAGGATTTACATGATTGTGTCATCTCTGAGCTAGGATCTCAGTTCAGGAAGTAGATAGGATAACGCAGGGTAGTGGGTAGATAATGTAGGGCACAGAATGTACACCTTGAGAACTCAAAGGGCCAAACCCATAAGCATGCCAACCTGTTGGGACATGATGTTCGACATTTGACCAATTTCAAAATACTGATACTAGGACTGTCCAACCAAAATGCAGGACAGCTATGCACATCCCAACAATAAAATATGACTTCACACTGGAGGAAAAGAGAAGTTCAACAGAGTTTGGAGCTCATCTGCTCTACCATTTCTGGTTGGTAGGACAATGTTCTTGCATTAAAAGGTGAATGAGGGTAGTGAAGATGTCCTATAAGCTGGTCTGCAAATTCCTTCCTCTCTTTTAGAGAGTAGCGACATCGCTGGGTCCTGACACTTAGGGCTTGCAGCTACTACCTTCCAAGACTGGTCAGAGTGCTAATCATCCATGTCTAGGGGAGCGTAGCTGAAAAAAGGGAGACACTCATTTTGTGTACCAGACACACAGGCATTTTTGGCTGCTTCTCAATCTCTAGTGCTTCTCTTGTCTACTACTTTAGACCAAGCAGCAGACAAATTGTCCCTCTAACTCAACCTTTCTCAACCTGTTTAACATGGAGAAACCCTTGAAATAACATTCAGGTCTTGGGAAACCCCTAATAAGTAAATCAGTTGAGACAGGTCCTGTTATATTGGTGGTCAGTTAAGTGCCTTTTTATATTGGTGGTCAAAGAAGTGCCCCGTTATCTTTATGGCCAATGAAGTGCCACTGTATATTGGTGGTCAAAACAGTGCCTCCTATATAGGTGGTCATTGAAGTGCTGCCTTATATTGGTGGTCAGTGAAGTGCTGCCTTATATTGGTGGTCAATAAACTGCCCCCTTTTATTGGTGGTCAATGAAGTGCCAATTATATTGGTGGTCAATAACTGCCTCCTTATATTGGTGGTCAATGAAGTGCCTTCTTATATCAGTGATCAATGAAGTGCCTTCTTATATTGGTGGCCAATGAAGTGCTTTCGTATATTGGTGGTCAATGAAGTGCCCTATTATATTGGTGGTCAGTGAAGTGCCACTTTATATTGGTGTTCAATGGTGTGCCCTCTTATATTGATGGTCAGTGGGATGCCGTCCTATATTGGCGGCCAGTAACTGCCTCCTTATATTGTTGATCAATGAAGTGCCTTCTTATATCAGTGATCAATGAAGTGCCTTCTTATATTGGTGGCCAATGAAGTGCTTTTGTATATTGGTGGTCAATGAAGTGCCCTATTATATTGGTGGTCAGTGAAGTGCCACTTTATATTGGTGGTCAATGGTGTGCCCTCTTATATTGGTGGTCAGTGAAGTGCTGCCCTATATTGGCGGCCAATAACTGCCTCCTTATATTGGTGGTCAATTAAGGTCTTTTGTATATTGGTGGTCAACGAAGTTCCTTCTTATATTGGTGTTCAATGATGTCCCTTCCTATATAGGTAGTCAGTAAAGTGCCACCCTATAATGGTGGTCAATGAAGTCCCTCCTTATATTGGTGGCCAATGAAGTGCTTTCGTATATCGGTGGTCAACGAAGTGCCCTCTTATATTGGTGGTCAGTGAAGTGCCACTTTATATTGGTGGTCAATGGTGTGCCCTCTTATATTGATGGTCAATGGGATGCCGTCCTATATTGGCGGTCAATAACTGCCTCCTTATGTTGGTGATCAATGAAGTGTATTTGTATATTGGTGGTCAACGAAGTGCCTTCTTATATTGGTGTTTAATGATGTGCCTTCTTACATAGGTAGTCAGTGAAGTGCCACCCTATACTGGTGGTCAATGAAGTTGTGCCTTATATTGGTGGTCAATGAAGTGCTTTCTTATATTGGTGGTTAATGAAGTGCCTTCTTATGTTGATGACCAGTGAAGTGCCTTCTTGTATTGGTGGTCAGTGAAGTGCTTTTGTAAATTGGTTGTCAATGAAGTGCCTCCCTATATTAGTAATCAGTGCAGTTCCCCCTTATATTGGTGGTCAATGAACTGCCCCCTTATATTGGTGGTCAATGAAATGCCTCCTTGTATTGGTGGTCAACGAAGTGCCCCTTGTATTGGTGGTCAGTGAAGTGCCCCTTTATACTTGCAGTTAGTAAAATCCTCCTTTACATGGATAATCAGTGTGGACAGGATCCCTTAGAATGGTAGTCAGTAGGAAAATGCTCCTTACATTGGTTGTTAGTAGAAAGAATGCTCCTCACACAGATAGCTAAAAACATAATTGGGGTCAATGGTTAATTATCAGAGAGAATCAAAAATTGCTCAATGCTTATGAAACTCCTAACAATCTCTGTATCTCTGGAGGAACCCTAGATTCTCACCCTGGTTGGGAAAGGCTGCTCTAGGTAGTGACATGGTCCAGATACTGAAAGACTGAAAGAGACACTGGGAAAAAGGAACAGTAGAGTGAGTACAGAGAAAATATGAGAGATAGAGAGTTGAGGGACATGAATGGTGTTCACAGTGGCATTCAGGAACATTGAACCCTAGGTAGAAAGCCCAAGGGTGCCCTTGCAGCATCCCTGTGACAGCAGTTTAGTTGAGATAGCACCACTGGCCCTCATAGCATAGAATCTCCACCGGTAGCATTGCATCACACTCAGGGCCGTCTTTAATATTGATTGGACCCTGGGCAAAACTTTTCTTGGGGCCCCCCCATGCAGTTTTGCTCTCCACCTGCTCTGTGACATACAATAAATAGCAGCTAGACTCAAAATCAGTTTACTGAATCAGATCAGGAGGCTATTGCGATTGGTTGAGGTTACAGTGTATCATTACCGCTCACTGACTGGTTGCTAGAGGTTACAGCACACATTACGGCTCACTCATTAGTTGCTAGAGGTTACAGCACATGATTTCTGCTTGTTGATTGGTTGCTAGAGATTACTGTGGATATGACCTCAGGGGGGCCGCTATTTACATATGAATGCAGGTAATTTACATGTAAACACAGGGTCTGCAGGTGAGTCATCTGTACACAACAAAAGGGCAGAACTGGGCAGTATTAGTAGCAGCACTTCACACTGAGATATTGGGACACAGCACAGGACTAAAACCTCAAGGGACAAGGGAATTTAAACCAGGATAGTTGGCAAGTATGAGGCAGCTGCTTTGGGCCCCACAACAATGACAGGGCCCAGGGCAGCTGCCCCTTTTGCCCTGCCTTAAAAACGGCCCTGATCACACTAGTTACATGGCATTGTTCTGGTAATGAAGCAGAAGGTTGGTAACTGCTCTTGCTTTTGTCCCTGATCTGCCTTTGGTAACACAAGAGTATGAAACCTTCAGTTTATGGTTCTTAAGTTTATGCCCCGTAAAGCATGTAACCAAGCCAGCCCTGACAGGCACTGAAAATAACTACAACAGGGCTGTCCAAATTCATCTTCAAAGGCTGGGAGCTTCTTGCTGGGAACAGTTATAAAAGACGTTCAGCTGTAAAAGCTGTTCACATCTTTTGTATCACAAGGATCTTCTTCACAAGTACATACCTTTGTATGACACATAGTTGATTTTCATTTTATAATCTAGCAGGGAAAATAATAAGCATGAATTTTGTAATTTGTTTCAGCAAATAAATTGCTATTTTTTTTTTTCTATAAATGTCCATTTCGTTATTTTAGGATTTCTTTGGTTGCGCAGTGTGGTTTGGGGTGGTGGAGATTGGAGTGGCAGAGTGGAACAGGGAGGATTATTGTGGTGGGGATTGCATTTTTGATAGGATTGGTGGGTATTGGGAAAGTAGGGATTAGAGTGGCAGAGATTCGAGCGATGAGGGTTGAGATGGTGGGGATTGAAGCAGTAGGTATGTGATTGTTGAGGACTGGAGCAGTGAGCCTGTAAGTGGTACAGATTGGGGGGGATTTGTGCAGATGTAATTGGAGGGTGGGGATTGGGCAGTGGGATTAGAGTGGCGGGGATTCATGTAGCAGAAATAAAATAGGTGGGTATTAGAGCTGTGGGGATTGAAGTGGGATATATTGGAGAAGTTGTAATTGGGGAGGTGGGAATTAGAATGGTAGAGACTAGTGCAAAGGGGGTTGGAGTGGTGGGAATTCTGGCTGTAAGGATCAAAGTAGTAGGTATGTTATTGTTGAGGATTAGAGAGGTGGGGATTGAAATGATAGGGAATAAGGTGATGAGGATTTGAGAAGTTGTAATTGAAGTGTGGGGAATGGAGCAGTGTAGATTGGAGTGACAGGGATTGGACCTGAAGGATTAGAGAAGCAGGGATTCGTGTGGCGGATATAAAATAGGCGAGGATCAGAGTTACTGGGATTGAAGTTGTGGGAAGTGGTGGGGATTAGAGTAGTGGGGACTTGAGTGGTGGGGATTAGTTCAGTGGGGATCAGAGTGGTGGGAATTGAGGTGGAGGGGATTAGAGCAGTGGTGACTTGAATGGCGGGGATTGGAGTGGTTGGAATTTAAATGGTTGGAGTTCCAATGGGGACTTGAGTAGTGAGTATTAGAGCGTTGGGAATTTGTGTGGCGGCTACTGGATCGGTGGAGGTTAGAATGATGAGGATTTGAGTGGTGGGGATTGGATCAGTGGAGATTAGAGTGGTGGGGAATGCGGTGGTGGGATTTAAGTGGTGGGGAATAGGGTGGTGGAGATTGAAGTGAGGAGCTTGCAGCAGTGGGGATTTGAGTAGCGGGGACTGGGACAGTGAGATTTGAGTGGTGGGGATTGAGATGGTTGGAATTTAAATGGTGAGAATTAGAGGCGGTGGGGATTAGAGCAGTTGAAATTTGAATGGTAGGGATAGGGGTGGTGGCGAAGTGAAGTTTAGAATGATAGGGATGTGAGTGGTGCTGGTTGGGGTGCTGGTTGGGATAGTGAGATTTGAATCGTTGAGACTGAGGTGGTTGGAATTTGAATGGTGAGAATTGGGATGGTGGGAGTTAGAATGGTTGGGTTAAGGGCAGTGGCGATTCGGTAAGTGGAGATTAGAGTGATGGAGATTGGGGCAGTAGGATTTGAATGGTGGGGATTAGTGTGGTGGAGATTGAAGTAGTGAGCATGAAGCAGTGAGATTTGAGTGGTGGGGGTTGAGATGGTTGGATTTAAATGGTGAGAATTCAGTAATAGGGTTTAGAGGGGTTGGAATTAGAGTGGTAGGGATAGGGGTGGTGACAATTGGATTGGTGGGTGAGGTTAAAATATATGGATTTGAGTGGTGGGAATTTAGGCATCTGGGCAGTGGGATTTAAATGGTGAGCATGGGACAGTGGGGATTAGAGCGGTGGGATTTTAGTGGTGGAGATTGGGGTGGTAGGATTTGAGTGGTGGAGATTGGAGCGGTGGGATTTGAGTGGTGAGGATTGGAGCGGTGGGATTTTAGTGGTGGAGATTGGGGTGGTAGGATTTGAGTGGTGGGGATTGGGGCAGTGGGATTTGAGTGGTGAGGATCGGGGCGGTGGGATTTGAGTGGTGGAGATTGGAGTTGTGGGATTTAAGTGGTGTAGCTTGGGGTGGTGGGACTTGAGTGGTGGAGATTGGGGCGGGGGATTTGAGTGGTGGGGATTGGAGTGGTGGGATTTGAGTGGTGGGGATTGGGGCGATGGGATTTGAGTGGTGGGGATTGGGATGGTGTGATTTGAGTGGTGGAGATTGGGGTGGTAGGATTTGAGTTGTGGGGATTGGAGCGGTGGGATTTAAGTGGTGTAGCTTGGGGTGGTGGGATTTGAGTGGAGAGGATCGGGGCAGTGGGATTTGAGTAGTGAGGATCGGTGCAGTGGGATTTGAGTAGTGGGGATCAGGGGGGTGGAATTTGAGTGGTGGAGAGTGGGGCGGTGGAATTTGAGTGGTGGAGATTGGGGCAGTGGGATTTAAGTGGTGGGGATTGGGGCAGTGGGACTTGAGTGGTGGAGATAGGGGCGGTAGGATTTGAGTGGTGGGGATTGAAGTGGTGGGATTTAAGTGGTGTAGCTTGGGGTGGTGGAATTTGAGTGGAGAGGATCGGGGCAGTGGGATTTGAGTGGAGAGGATCGGGGCAGTGGGATTTGAGTAGTGAGGATCGGTGCAGTGGGATTTGAGTAATGGGGATCAGGGGGGTGGAATTTGAGTGGTGGAGAGTGGGGCGGTGGAATTTGAGTGGTGGGGATTGGGGCGGTGGGATTTAAGTGGTGGGGATTGGGGCAGTGGGACTTGAGTGGTGGAGATTGGGGCGGTAGGATTTGAGTGGTGGGGATTGGAGTGGTGGGATTTAAGTGGTGTAGCTTGGGGCAGTGGGATTTGAGTGAAGAGGATCGGGGCAGTGGGATTTGAGTGGAGAGGATCGGGGCAGTGGGATTTGAGTAGTGAGGATTGGTGCAGTGGGATTTGAGTAGTGGGGATCAGGGGGGTGGAATTTGAGTGGTGGAGAGTGAGGCGGTGGAATCTGAGTGGTGGGGATTGGGGCGTTGGGATTTAAGTGGTGGAGATTGGGGCAGTGGGATTTGAGTGGTGGAGATTGGGGCGGTAGGATTTGAGTGGTGGGGATTGGAGTGGTGGGATTTGAGTGGTGGGGATTGGGACGGTGTGATTTGAGTGGTGGAGATTGGGGTGGTAGGATTTGAGTGGTGGGGATTGGAGCGGTGGGATTTAAGTGGTGTAGCTTGGGGTGGTGGGATTTCAGTGGAGAGGATCGGGGCAGTGGGATTTGAGTGGTGGGGATCGGGACTGTGTGATTTGAGTGGTGGAGATTGGGATGGTAGGATTTGAGTGGTGGGGATTGGAGCGGTGGGATTTTAATGGTGGGGATTGGAGTGGTGGGATTTGAGTGGTGGGGATTGGGGCGGTTGGATTTAAGTAATGGGGATTGGAGCGGTGGGATTTTTGTGGTGGAGATTGGGGTGGTGGGATTTGAGTGGTGGAGATTGGAGCGGTGGGATTTTAATGGTGGGGATTGGAGTGGTGGGATTTGAGTGGTGGGGATTGGGGCGGTTGGATTTAAGTAGTGGGGATTGGAGTGGTGGGATTTTTGTGGTGGAGATTGGGGTGGTGGGATTTGAATGCTGGGGATCAGGGTGGTGGGATTTGAGTGCTGGGGATCGGGGCGGTGGGATTTGAGTGGTGGAGAGTGAGGCGGTGGAATTTGAGTGGTAGGGATAAGGGCAGTGGGATTTGAGTGGTGGAGATTGGGGCGGTAGGATTTGAGTGGTGGGGATTAGGGTGGTAGGATTTGCTTGGCGGGGATTGGGGTGGTAGGATTTGCTTGGCGGGGATTGGGGCGGTGGGATTTGAGTGATGGGGATTGGTGCGCTTGGATTTGAATTGTGGGGATTGGGGCTGTGGGATTTGAGTGTTGAACATGGGACGTGGTGGGGATTTGAGTAGTGGAGATTTTGGGCAGTGGGATTTAAGTGGTGGGGATTGGGATGGTAGGGTTTGGAGCAGTGGAGAATCAACCATATAGGAATCTAAAAAAAAAAGGCTGTGGAAGGTTTCTCTTTTAACTTATAAAACAGATTTGTGTTTAGTTTTCAAGTTCCAGGCAAAAAATTCCAAAGACAATGTGAGAACATTTGTGTCATTGTTACCAAGTCTTTATTGGACCGCAGTAAAGACTGCCATGAACTGTCTGCGGTTATTGTCCCAGACATCTGAGGAGGATTCCTCTCAGGTCCACAAAGCTGTAAATCTGATCCTGGCAGAGTCTGGTTCTGGACAGTTGCGGGTCTCTGAGCGTCCTGACATTTCCTGACCATATGTTCCTCTGCTGAGAAGAACACAATTCACCAATTTCAGAAACAAGAAACAGATACATTTTAACAAGGCCATCAGACTTTTATGAACTTTGTGAAATATGTCGGTCAGATGGTGATCTGTCTCCAGGTGCTAAAATCTGCGCTTCAGAGTTTCACTTTGAAAATATATTTAAAAGGGCAGTGGGGGATCCAGGAACCTTCCCGTGTTATTTGATGTTTGATGTATAACAAAGTTTCTTATTCACTCAATATGCTGGAGCTTCAAAGGGACAGAAGTGAGCTTCACCACCAACAATTAGCTACAATAGCGGCCTTTAAAGCGGATAGAGGATCAGATATCAGTGAGCCGCAAGTGTATGACTGTAAGAGGCGGCGCTTGGGTAAATGCCAATGGCTTCTGCATTGGCATTTACTCATCCATGTGGGTATGCATAGCTCCCAACTGTCCCTGATTTCAAGGGACTGTCCCTAATTTGTCCCTAAAATGTCCCTCTGTCCCTCTTTCCTCCTCATTTGTCCCTCATTTTGGTCTGATCCATCTAGTTGTATATAAAATGCACTTTTTATCTTTCAAAAAGTGTTTCCCAGCACTAAACCTTTCATCCAATTTCGAAATTGCTGCATTTGTACATTTAAAAAGCCAATATAAAGGAATAGTAGTGGTAAAAAAAGTCTACGTGGATTTAATTAACCTTTTTTTTTTGTTAATTCTCAGGGGGTGTGGCAAGGGGTTTGTTCTATGCCTACATACGTTTGTTAGTAGTTGTCCCTCATTCCCATATCAAAAAGTTGGGAGGTATGATAGTTGAGTGGAAAAATATGGGCGGTACGGGTATGGTATGTACTGTAAGAGGGTCTTCGTGGTTGGCTGAATTTGGCGCCAAAGCACAAGTCCCTACCCTTTCTCCAGCCCTGCTAGAACACTGTCTCTCCTTCTGAGGCTGAACCCGCCGCCATCTTGTGCCCTGCTTCTTGCTAAAGGCCTCCACAGGACATTTTTAGCCATAGACCTTTATATCCCAAAGAAGGAATGTCCACACAATAAATAGATTCACTGCACTTTACTGGTGTTGTTCAGGAAATGGTATTACAGTCACATGACTAGGACATTCATTCCGGAGTCACTTGACATACGCAGTCAATGACGTACAGTGGACGGTCCGTAGTAGTCACTGGTGAAAGCACGTGCAGCACCTTAACCGCCATCTCCCTACAGTCTCTCCTTTGCCCAGGGTCATCAGTACTCACAGGACAGGGCTCTCTGTAGTCACCTCCTTGCTAGGTACACCTCTCCCGGGAACCCTCCAAGGAAGCAGCCTCATAGGGATCTCCAACCAGGCCGAAAAGGTCTTTTGCAATCCGCCCTAACCCCCCCCTCCCCCTTCCTAAGGGACAGAATGACTACAGCTGGCTCCTCTTATGCACAGGTTCATTCCACCTGGCCTCCTACCCTGTCCATGGCTTACGTGTGCTGGTTACATCTTCACAGGTGTGGGGTGTTTGGCTCCCATGCCCCAAGAGAGTGTGTGCCCCTCCCTACCTGCCTTATATATGGGTGGCTGCTGACTCCCCCGACATTACTGCACTTTACTCTACCTAAAAAATCTTAGCACCTGATGACACTGACTGTTGTAACCAAACACTATCCTGGTACAGAGCCACCTAGTGGCAAAATGGCTAATTGCACCTGCCTACTGGCGCTTCTCCGCAGACGCTAAATGTTGCAGTCTGATTACTGGGGGAGAGGAGACTAAGGAAATGTTTCTATACCAGGGGCCTCCAAACTTTCTTGTTTCCACCGCCCCCCCAAAGTCTGAAGGACTGTGGCCAGTGGGATTAGAAAACTTGGGTGTGGAGGGAATACTGCCCCATCATTGGTGTCAGTGGAAGTAACAGTGATCATTGATGTCAGTGGAAGGAATAGTGTCTCATTATTGGTGTCAGTGGGGGGAATAGTGCCCCATCACTGGTGTCAGTGGGAGGAATAGTGCATAGCTCCCAACTGTCACCGATTTAGAGCAATGTCCCTCTTGCCTCCTCATTTGGGTCTGATCTATTATTATTCAAGGTATTTGTATAGCGCCATCAATTTACACAGCCCTTTACATATACATCGTACAATCACATCGGTCCCTACCTTCAAGGAGCTTACAATCTAAGGTCCCTAACTCACATTTATATACTAGGGCCAATTTAGAGAGAAGCCAATTAACCTCCCAGCATGTCTTTGTAGTGTGGGAGGAAACCGGAGTACCCGGAGGAAACCCCACGCAGACACAGAGAGAACATGCAAACTCCAGGCAGGTAGTGTCGTGGTTGGGATTTGAACCAGTGACTCTTTTTACTGCTAGGCGAGAGTGCTACCCACTACACCACTGTGATCTATAGAGTTGTATATAAAATGCACTTTTTTTTGCACTTGTAAATTTTAAAAGCCAATATAAAGGAATAGTAGTGGTAAAAAAAAGCCCTTGTGGATTTATTTAACCTTTTTTTAGTTAATTCTCCTTTAAGGGGGTGTGGCAGGGGGGCGTGTCCTATGCCTACATACGTTTGCTAGTAGGTGTCACTCATTTCCATCTCAAAATGTTGGGAGGTATGATAGTGCCCCAATTGTTGGTGTCAGAGGAAGGAATAGTGCCTTATTATTGGTGCCGGGGGGGGGGGGGGGGGGCAATAGTGCCCCATAATTGGTGTCAGTGGGAGGAATAGTGCCCCATCATTGGTATTAGTTTGAGGAATAATGTCCCATCATTAGTGCCAGTGGAAGGATTAGTGCCACATTATTGGTGCCAGTAGGAGGAATAGTGCCCCTATCATTGCTGTCAGTGGGAGGAATAGTGCCCCATCATTGCTGTCAATGGGAGGAATAGTGCCCCATCATTGCTGTCAATGGGAGGAATAGTGCCCTGTTGTTGGTGCCAGTGGGAGGATTAGTGTCCCATCATTGGTGCCAATGGGAGGATTAGTGTCCCATCATTGGTGTCAATGGGAGGATTAGTGTCCCATCATTGGTGCCAATGGGAGGATTAGTGTCCCATCATTGGTGTCAATGGGAGGAATAGTGCCCCATCATTGGTGTCAATGGGAGGATTAGTGTCCCATCATTGGTGTCAATGGGAGGAATAGTGCCCCATCATTGGTGTCAGTAGGAGAAATGGTGCTTCATTGTTGGTGCCAATAGGAGCTGTCATTGGGAGGACAATTCCCCTATTGCTGGTGCCAGTGGGAGGATTAGTGCCCCATCATTGGTGTCAGTGGGAAGAATAGTGCCCCATCATTGGTGTCAGTGGGAAGAATAGTGCCAGTCAGTGGATGGAATAGTCAAATACTTGGAGGGCACACCCTAAAAAACGCATTAAAGATGGTGCAGCCATAAGACCATACAAACAGAACCAAAGATTACAGCGCACAAATACAAAAATTACATTTAACTCCTGCAAGGTTATTAAAAACACCTTTTCAAAAAATATGGATATTTAGTCACACCATGTGGCTATACAGTGCTTAAGCCCACTCACTGCGTCAAAGTACCCCATTATCAGTGGGTCCTTCACTATCCATAGAATGGAAGATCCTGATTCTCTGAACCATATGAGAAATACTCTCCTCTATATGGGAGAAATAAAGGACTGATATAGGAGGAGTTCTTTATTTCTCCCATATAGAGGAGTGTAATGCTCCCATGGTTCAGAGAGGCAGGATCTCCCATTCTATGGATAGCGAGGGACCCACTGATAATGGGGTACTTTGACGCAGTAAGTGGGCTTAAGCACCGTGTGACTAAATCCCCATATTTTTGGAAAATGTTCAGGTGCTTTAAATAGCCTTGCAGGAGTTAAATGTCATTTTTGTATGTGTGCGCTGTAATCTTTTGTTCTAGTGGATGGAATAGTGCCCTGAGGGCCTGATAAAAGCAAGCAAAGGGCCGCATGCAGCCCCTGGGCCGCAGGTTGGAGACCAGAGTTTTATACCTTCTAGCTCCTGTAGGTTATTGGCTCCTGGCCTCTGGCCAGAGAGTGAGAGAACCACCTGGAATCCCCACCTATTACTGGTCAGTAAGGTGTAATCACAGAATAAGAGAACTAAACTGACCTTATTATCTAATGCAGCGTTTCTCAACTCCAGTCCTCAAGGCGCACCAAACAGGTCATGTTTTCAGGATTTCCCTCAGATGGAACGGCTGTAAATACTTAGGCAGTGAAACTGATTAAATCACCTGTTCAAAATGGAAAGCCTGAAAACATGACCTGTTGGGATGCCTTGAGGAGTTGAGAAACACTGGTCTAATGATGCAATTTAAGTTGCAGACTACAGAACAGGGATGGGCTGGCGAGTGTCCAGGGATCCCATTTACCATATCAATCCTAGAGGGCAATTAGTCGGTCAGTTTGCCTGGCAGAATAAGATCATTTCACACGTATTCATATATCCAAGAGTCTGTCATTCCAAGAAAAATCTCTGGAGGAATTGCTCACCCCAACCGGAAAGAATTTAGAGTAACTTTTATATGTTTTTCTGCTTACTGTTATCACATTGTATATGTAGATTTGTAGATTCTCCTTCATGTGTTAGCAGCTTTCTTGCTGCTGTCGTGCTACCCCTGAAGGGGCCGCTGTAATTTGAGTTCTCTGTTTCGTGCCTCGACTCTGACCCACCTGGTGGAGTGAAAGCTGCTGCAAACACTTGGAGTAGGGCAGTGGCGGTGCATCCATGAGGGCGCACGGGCGCCACCCCCCCTCTCCTGCCTCCCTCTCTATGACCAATGAATAGATTCATGCATTGCATGAATCTATACATGGCCGCCGCTGCCACCCCCTATTCAGACGCCCGACCCCTTTTCGGGCACCTGAATTACAGCGGCGGTGGGTGTTTTTGAAGCACCTGATTAGAGCCATAGGGTCTAATAGGCCTCAAAAAAGGTGACCTGCGAGTGCCATTCCTGGTGCTCACAGTTCACCCAGGTGTGTTAGAACAGCAAATTAATATTCGCTTTCCTAACACTGAACCGCCTCTCCGCCAATCAGGTGCTTGGATCTGTTACCTGTCAACTGATTGGCTGAAATGACAGGCGCTGTGATTGGACGTCTATCAGGCATCCAATCGCCTATAGGAGAGGACAGGAGGAGAGGATGGGAGAAGACGTATGGAGGACACCACTCGCCGCCGTCACATGCTGCGCCACCGAGACAGGGTAAGTGCCGGGCAGATGGCGAGCGGGCGGTCACAGTAGCGACATTAGATGGGCACAGTGGGAGCATTCGATGGCACAGTGGCAGCATTTGATGGGCACAGTGGGAGCATTTGATGGCACAGTGGGAGCATCTGATGGCACAGTGGCAGCATTTGATGGGCACAGTGGGAGCATTCGATGGCACAGTGGGAGCATTTGATGGCACAGTGGCAGCATTTGATGGGCACAGTGGCAGCATTTGATGGGCACAGTGGCAGCATTTGATGGGCACAGTGGCTGCGTTTGATGAGCACAGTGGTTGCGTTTGATGGCACAGTGGCTGCATTTTATGGGCACAGTGGCTGCGTTTGATGAGCACAGTGGCTGCGTTTGATGGCACAGTGGTTGCGTTTGATGGGCACAGTGGCTGCATTTGATGGGCACAGTGGCAGTATTTGATGGGCACAGTGGCTGCATCTGATGGGCACAGTGGCTGCATTTGTTGGGCACAGTGGTTGCGTTTGATGGGCACAGTGGCTGCATTTGATGGGCACAGTGGCAGCATTTGATGAGCACAGTGGCAGCATTTGATGGGCACAGTGGGAGCATTTGATGGCACAGTGGGAGCATTTGATGGCACAGTGGCAGCATTTGATGGGCATAGTGGCAGCATTTGATGGGCACAGTGGCTGCATTTGATGGGCACAGTGGCTGCGTTTGATGAGCACAGTGGCTGCGCTTGATGGCACAGTGGCTGCATTTGATGAGCACAGTGGCAGCATTTGATGGGCACAGTGGCAGCATTTGATGGGCACAGTGGCTGCATTTGATGGGCACAGTGGCTGCATTTGTTGGGCACAGTGGCTGCGTTTGATGGGTACAGTGGCTGCATTTGATGGGCATAGTGGCAGTATTTGATGGGCACAGTGGCTGCATTTGATGGGCACAGTGGCTGCATTTGTTGGGCACAGTGGTTGCGTTTGATGGGCACAGTGGCTGCATTTGATGGGCACGTTTGCAGTATTTGATGGGCACAGTGGCTGCATTTGATGGGCACAGTGGCTGCATTTGTTGGGCACAGTGGTTGCGTTTGATGGGCACAGTGGCTGCGTTTGATGGGCACATTGGCAGCATTTGATGAGCACAGTGGCAGCATTTGATGGGCACAGTGGCAGCATTTGATGGGCACAGTGGCTGCATTTGTTGGGCACAGT
Source organism: Aquarana catesbeiana (assembly GCF_042186555.1). Taxonomy (NCBI): domain Eukaryota; kingdom Metazoa; phylum Chordata; class Amphibia; order Anura; family Ranidae; genus Aquarana; species Aquarana catesbeiana. The sequence continues at coordinate 680,397,426 of NC_133327.1, read as the reverse complement.
GGCAGCATTTGATAAGCACAGTGGCAGCATTTGCTGGGCAGAGTGGCTGCAATTAATGGGTACAGTGGCTATGTTTGATGGCACAGTGGCTGCGTGTGATGGGCACAGTGAGGCTGCAATGAGTAGGGGTTATCAATCTTTTTCTACTTAAGGGCCGAATTCAATGTATGTATGTGAATGTATAGAGGACTGCATTCACCTGCTAATAAATGAAGATAATAATAATAATCCTCCTTTACATTACACAGCCCCTGCACCTCTGGACTCCTTTATGTTACACAGCCCCTGCACCTCTAGACCCCTTTTACATTACACAGCCAACTGCACCTTTGGACCCCTTTACATTTCACAGCCCCGCACCTCTAGACTCATTTACATTACACAGCCAACTGCACCTCTGGATCCCTTTACATTACACTGCCCCGCACCTCTGGACTCCTTTATATTACACAGCCAACCGCACCTCTGGACCCCTTTACATTACACAGCCCCGCGCCTCTGGTTCCCTTTACATTACACAGCCCCCTGCACCTCTGGACCCCTTTACATTACACAGTCCACAGATGGGGCAGGAGCAGGATGAGGCAGGGGGAATGGGGCAGGAGCAAGGGAAAGAAGGCAAGTGCAGGAAAGGGGGGCGGGTGAAAGGATGGGGCAGAAGCAGGGGAATGAGGCAGGACGAAGCAGGAGCATGGAAATAGGCCAGCAGCAGGGGAAATTGGCAGAAACAGGACAAGCTAGGAGCAGGGGGATGGGACAGAAACAGGACAAGGTAGGAGCAGGGGGATGGTGCAGGATGAGGCAGGGGGATGGAAGGAGCAGGGGGAAAGAGGCAAGAGCAGGATGGGGGGAGGGGATTGAGCAGAAGCAGGAAGGGGCAGGAGCAGGGGAATGGGGCAGGAGCAGGACGAGGCTGGAACAGAGGGATGGAGCAGAAGTGGGATGGGGCAGGAGCAGGATGAGGCAGGGGAATGGGACAGAAGCAGGAGGAAAGGGGCAGAAACAGGACAAGGTAGGAGCAGGGGGATGGGACAGGAGCAGGATGAGGCAGGAGGATGGGGCAGGAGCAGGGGGGCAGAGGTAATAGCAGGACAGGGTGGGGGTTTGGGGCAGAAGCAGGAAGGGGCAAGAGCAGGGGAATGGGGCAGGAGAATGATGAGGCTGGAGCAAAGGGATGGGGCAAGAGCAGGATGAGTCAGGGGGTGGGGCAGAAGCAGGAGAAAAGGAGCAGAAACAGGTCAAGGTAGGAGCAGGGGGATGGAGCAGGAGCAGGGGGGGTGGGGGATGGGGCAGAAGAAGGAAGGGGCAGGAGCAGAATGGGGCAGGAGCAGGATGAGGCTGAAGAAAAAGAATGTGGCAGGAGCAGGATGAGGCAGGGGATGGGGCAGGAATTGGAACGTGGCTGGACCAAGGGGATGGGGCAGGAGAGAACCTGAAAACCCAGATATTACCTATATATTAATATTGCAGTGACATCAAGTAGCAGTGACATCATTGTAGCAAGGTCTTTTACCTCTTTTGGTCTAATGAGAACCTCCAAGGCCAAAGATAGCTGACATCCTTCAATAGGTGGTGGGTTGTGAGGCATAGTGGGTGCAAAGATGTTGAAAGTCATTGGGCGCCAGACACTTCTCGGATGTAAAAGAGGTTATATTTCTTTGTCAGTCCTTTTTATATATTTTGGGGGAAAGAGGGTTAAGGCCAGGACACCCTTGGGTAGTTGCAAACTCAATTGGCAGACTCCGAGACTTCAATAGGAGAACAGCTGTATAGAAAAAGGCCCCAGCAAGGCGCCACTTCTGCACGTGCAGGATTGCTGTCTCCTATGGTAACAGTCCGTTAACAGTTCCTAACTCAAACGTATCAGTTCTTTCAGCTCCACTACAACTGCTCCTTGTAGTTCTTCTTCAACACTGAGCTCCCGGTCTCTCACTAGGTCCACTGATTCACTATGAATCCCTTGAGCTCCTCCAAGGTTGGCGGTGGTATCCCCTCAAGCATCACACCTGCTTCTCTGCTGGGTCCCTAGCTTGGCACTCCAGATACTCCTCAAGCTTCACCCCTGCTAACCGGCACGGTCCCTGGCTTGACACACAAGGCTGCTCTGCAAGTGTCTCCTCTGCTGGTTGGGTCCCTGACTTGATCACCGCCTGAAGTTTCCCGATTCTCCACCGGGCCCTTCGGTGAGATTATGGTTCCGGTACTTGCTTCAGTCACTCACTGTGGTCCCTGGCAAAGGCGATTGGTCCCTTCATGGCGACAGCTTCCCTTCTACTTCCGAACACTGACGGGTTCCCCGGCCGAGAGAACCGTCACTTTTGGTTGGACTGCAAGCCGCAGTCCCCAACCCTGCACTGCCCTCTTACTTCTGGATAGGCCCTCACACAGCCTGCCAGCCAGATCCCCCCTGGGATAGGCCCAATCTCCAGCCTAGAAACCTGGGGCAGACGGCACACGTCCACCCAGTCCGGGTGGCACAGAACATAGATCACCTGACCTCACCCCTATGTATAGGTGTTCCCAGCAGGCCAAGGGATCCAAGAAAACCCCTGCCCATTGGCTGGAATACCCCATATACCCATAACCTGACCTTGGGTTGCCCTTCTCATATCTAGTACCACCAAGTTCCCGGCCACCTATTGGTAGAAGAGAAAAGTACAACAAGGCCAAACTTGGGGAGAAATCAATAGATCTCTATCAATTAACTGTGGTAGCTACCCCTGACAAGGAATTTGGTGAGGAGCTCCCTGAGTAAACCCCAGGGCGCTACATCGCCATTGTTCTGTACATAGCCTGTGCAGAGAGCATGGCTATGGGAGGAGCACAGCATGCCCCACCCACTACAGAGGGGGCGGCGACAAGACCAGTCACCCTGCACAAGGAGAGAGAGCAGCAGTGAGTGGTCTTTATTACAGGAAGTCTCACACTGGATTACTGCACAGATCTGGAAGAAATACACAAAGCTCACCGAGATTGAAGAAGAAGACACATGAGGAATGGATGGCGATGCTATTGGCTGATCCCGGAGATTATCACAGGCTCCTTTTCAGAAAATCCTCTCATCACCAAAGATCTGTATGTGAGAGTCGGGCCTGCAGGTGGTATACACGCGATATTTCCAGTGCCAACAGTGCTGCCCTTACACACAGTTTAGTAGACCCGGGCGGCGGTGACCGCACATCACAGACATGTCTGAGTCGGATTGGAGATGAAACCACAATGTCTCCAGCACACCACAACACAGCTTCATTTCCAGAAAGTCTGGGGAATGCGCGGCATGCCATGCGGACGTGCCGGTCCCTGCGTCCAGCGCAGGTGCCACGTTACAGATGGCGGTCTGAACTTGGCAACATCAGCGGACCAGCGGAAAGAATGACCACAAATTCTTCTCTCTGGAGTTCATAAAGATTACCGGATTTGTTGTTTAATCGTATTATAATATTTCCACACCATAATTCTGGAATGAATTCCTCTCGATCTGAATACAAAAGTATCTTTTACAGAGAATGTACTAAACAGCGGGGAAACTGTTTAAATGGGAGGGGCAGAGACACAAACTACTGCATGAAATCTCACCATTATGGGAGGGGCAGAGACACAAACTACTGCATGAAATCTCACCATTATGGGAGGGGCAGAGACACAAACTACTGCATGAAATCTCACCATTGTGGGAGGGGCAGAGACACAAACTCCTCCCAGAAATCTCGCCATTGTGGGAGGAGCAGAGACACAAACTACTGCAGGGAATCTCACTATTGTAGGAGGGGCAGAGACGCAAACTACTGCAGAGAAATCCCACTATTGTGGGAGGGGCAGAGATACAAACTACTGTGGGGAAGTCTCGCCATTGTGGGAGGGGCAGAGACACAACCTACTGCAGTAAATCTCACCATTGTGGGAGGGGCAGAGACACAAACTACTGCAGGAAATCTCACCATTGTGGGAGGGGCAGAGACACAAACTACTACAGGAAATATCACCATTGTGGGAGGGGCAGAGACACAAACTACTACAGGAAATCTCACCATTGTGGGAGGGGCAGAGACACAAACTACTACAGGAAATCTCACCATTGTGGGAGGGGCAGAGACACAAACTACTGCTTGGAAATCTCATCATTGTGGGAGGGGCAGAGACACAAACTACTGCAGGAAATCTCGCCATTGTGGGAGGGGCAGAGACACAAACTACTGCAGGAAATCTCACCATTGTGGGAGGGGCAGAGACACAAACTACTGCAAGAAATCTCACCATTGTGGGAGGGGCAGAGACACAAAAAACTGCAGGAAATCCCACCATTGTGGGAAAGGCAGAGACACAAAGTACTGCAGGGAAATCTCAATATTGTGGGAGGGGCAGAGACACAAACTACTGCAGGGAAATCTCTCCATTGTGGGAGGGGCAGAGACACAAACTACTGCAGAAATTTCATTGATGTGGGAGGGGCAGAGACACAAACCACTGCAGGAAATCTCAATATTGTGGGAGGAGCAGAGACACAAACTACTGCAGGAAATCTCACCATTGTGGGAGGGGCAGAGACACAAACTACTGCAGGAAATCTCACCATTGTGGGAGGGGCAGAGACACAAACTACTGCAGGAAATCTCACCATTGTGGGAGGGGCAGAGACACAAACTACTGCAGGAAATCTCAATATTGTGGGAGGGGCAGAGACACAAACTACTGCAGGGAAATCTCTCCATTGTGGGAGGGGCAGAGACACAAACTACTGCAGGGAAATCTCTCCATTGTGGGAGGGGCAGAGACACAAACTACTGCAGAAATTTCATTGATGTGGGAGGGGCAGAGACACAAACCACTGCAGGAAATCTCAATATTGTGGGAGGAGCAGAGACACAAACTACTGCAGGAAATCTCACCATTGTGGGAGGGGCAGAGACACAAACTACTGCAGGAAATCTCACGTTTGTGGGAGGGGCAGAGACACAAACTACAGCAGGAAATCTCACCATTGTGGGAGGGGCAAAGACACAAACTGCAGCACAAAATCTCACCTTTGTGGGAGAGGAGGGGCAGGGACACAAACTACTGCAGGAAATCTCACTATTGTAGGAGGGGCAGAGACACAAACTACTGCAGGAAATTCCACTATTGTAGGAGGGGCAGAGACACAAACTACTGCAGGAAATCTCACCATTGTGGGAGGGGCAGAGACACAAACTACTGCAGGAAATCTCACCATTGTGGGAGGGGCAGAGACACAAACTACTGCTTGGAAATCTCACCATTGTGGGAGGGGCAGATACACAAACTACTGCAGGAAATCTCACCATTGTGGGAGGGGCAGAGACACAAACTTCTGCTTGGAAATCTCACCATTGTGGGAGGGGCAGAGACACAAACTACTGCAGGAAATCTCATCATTGTGGGAGGGGCAGAGACACAAACTACTGATGGGAAATCTCACCATTGTGGAAGGGGCAGAGATACAAACTACTGCAGGAAATCTCACCATTGTGGGAGGGGCAGAGACACAAACTACTGCAGGAAATCTCATCATTGTGGGAGGGGCAGAGACACAAACTACTGCAGGAAATCTCACCATTGTGGGAGGGGCAGAGACACAAACTACTGCTTGGAAATCTCACCATTGTGGGAGGGGCAGAGACACAAACTACTGCAGGGAAATCTCTCCATTGTGGGAGGGCAGAGACACAAAGTACTGCAGGGAAATGTCACCATTGTGGGAGGAGCAGAGACACAAACTACTGCAGAAAATCTCACCATTGTGGGAGGAGCAGAGACACAAACTACTGCAGGGAAATCTCACCATTGTGGGAGGGGCAGAGACACAAACTACAGCACAAAATCTCACCATTGTGGGAGAGGAGGGGCAGGGACACAAACTACTGCAGGAAATCTCACTTTTATGGGAGGGGCAGAGACACAAACTACTGCATGAAATCTCATCATTGTGGGAGGGGCAGAGACACAAACTACTGCAGGAAATCTCACCATTGTGGAAGGGGCAGAGATACAAACTACTGCAGGAAATCTCACCATTGTGGGAGGGGCAGAGACACAAACTACTGCAGGAAATCTCATCATTGTGGGAGGGGCAGAGACACAAACTACTGCAGGAAATCTCACCATTGTGGGAGGGGCAGAGACACAAACTACTAGGGAAAATCTCTTTACAATTGAAAACCTCAATGGGCCCATCTATAAAATTGCTGGAGTGATATTACTTTCGATGTCTCAGCACTCTGCCATCACTGCCGATCCCTGAGAGTCTCCCTGCCATGGCACCTTTCGCTAGCATTGAAGTGATTGGTGGCTTTGGCTCTTGTTGTCTATGGGTCTTGGTGCTCTGTAGCGTGTGGCGGGTGTTTGTTGCACGCTTCATATGTTTAGGCATAGTGTTGGAGACAAGTTAACACGTGTCTCATCAGTTTACATTTCATGACACATGTTTACAGCCTGTGACATTTACTGCCACCCACGCCGGCAGCTCCATGTTAACCCTTTTATATCGCTTAGCTGGTGGACACTTGTAGATGATGTCTGGAGCATTCTCCTTTCTCCACCCTCCAATGTAATGAAGGACTGTGAACTGTACACATCATATACACCTAAACCAGGGTGTGTATGATGTAGATGATTATATTTATTTATTATGCATGACTTATTTACAACATATTAATTATAATTCTAATAAAGATTTATATAGCCCAATCATCTGCTGTGGCGATTAAGCAGGAAGTATTACAAACAAGAATAATGCCGCGTACACACGATCGGACATTCCGACAACAAATTTTTTTTCGACGGATGTTGGCTCAAGCTTGTCTTGCATACACACGGTCACAAAGTTGGTCGGAAGTTTAAAACGTCAAGAACGCGGTGACATACAACACGTACAACGAGCCGAGAAAAAATGAAGTTCAATAGCCAGTGCGGCTCTTCCGCTTGATTCCGAGCATGCGTGGAACTTTGTGCGTCGGGATTGTCTGCAAACGATCGGAATTTCCGACAACGGATTTTGTTGTCGGAAAATTCGAGAACCAGATCTCAAATTTTGTGCGACGGAAATTCCGATGGAAACCGTCCGATGGGGCCTAAAACGCGGTCGGAATTTCAGACAACAAACTCTGATCGCACATTTGCCATCGGAAAGTCCGACCGTGTGTACGCGGCATTAGAGATTCAAATGTATCAATGGCTTGTCAGATAGTGGAGGAGGAAGCAGTGCTGGATCAGTAATCTGTATATAAGGTGACGGTCAGTGTTCATTTCGTCGACTAAAACGACTAAAACGTTTTAGTTGACTAAATGAATATTATTTTAGTCGACTAAAATATGACTAAAACAACTGAGGTGACTAAAATGCGACAAAAACTAAAATGCCATTTTAGTCAAAAGACATATGCCGCATACACACAATCGGAAATTCTGCCAGCAAAAGTCCGATGAGAGCTTTTGGTCGGAAAATGCGACCGTGTGTATGCTCCATTGGACTTTTGCTGGCGGAATTCTAGCCAGCAAAAGATTGAGAGCAGGTTCTCAATTTTTCAGTTGGAAAAAGTTCCGATCGGAAATTCCGATCGTTTGTACCAATTTCAATGCCCAAAATTTCTATGCATGCTCGGAAACAATTTGACGCATGCTCGGAAGCATTGAACTTCATTTTCTCGGCTCGTCGTAGTGTTGTACGGCACCGTGTTCTTGACGGTCGAAAGTTCAACAAACTTTTGTGCGACCGTGTGTATGCAAGCCAAGCTTGAGCGGAATTCCGTCGGAAAAACCATCCAAGATTTTTCAGACGGAAAATCCGCTCGTGTGTACAGGGCATAAGACTAAAACTAAAATGAAATTTGACTTCAAAATTAACACCGGTCTGTAGTGCATGTTCATACCTCAATACCAGAAATAATAACATATTCAATTTTTCACTCCAGTAGTATATAATGAGTTTGGAAAATGTAGAGAAACGTTAACTAATGCATTACAATTTAATTACACCCATTAGATTTTAGACGACTAAAATGAGTTTTAGTCGACTAAAAATGTACTGGAGATTTAGTCGACTAAATACAACTGAAACTAAAACAATTGCAGAAGACTAAAATGGGACTAAAATTAAAATGCCATTTTAGTCCTAAGACTAAAGCCTCGTACACACAATCAGGTTTTCCGCAGACAAAACTGCAGGCTTTTGTCCAAAGGCTGTTGGCCCCAAACTTGTCTTGTATACAAACGGCACACAACCATCGGCCAACAAACACGAATGTAGTGACGTACTACGTGGTTTTTCAGCTCTTTAGCGTCGCCCTTTTGGCTCCTGCTAATTTCGTGTTAGTAGAAGTTTGGTGAGTGTTGATTCGCGTTTTTCATTTTGCGCTTTTCATTTTGCGCCGTTCGTCAACCAGCCAAGTTGCGGAATCGGAGGAGATAACGTGTTATTTATTATTGGCCTTGGAGTTATTGCTTTGACCCAAGTCCAGTCCAGGAACAGGAGGAGGAGGATTTCTTGGACCAAAAATTGGTTGCTTTATTAATCGTGACCAATGATGTCATATGCCTTTGCTGCGGGAGCTCCAGGAGAATAATCCGGATTATTTTCGGAATTATCTCCGGATGACGGACCCCTGCTTTCACCAACTCTTGGCATTGCTGACTCCCTATATTAAGAAGCAGGACACACACAACAGACATTTGTCAGCGGAAGATTTTAAAGCCTGCCATCCAACATTTGTCCGCAGAAAATCCGACAACAATTGTCCGATGGAGCGTACAAACGGTTGGATTTTCCGCCAACAGCCTGTAGTTACACAATTCCCGTCGGAAAATACGATTGTGTGTACGAGGCTTAGGACTAAAACTAAATCGAAATTTGCTGCCAAAATGAACACTGGTGACAGTGTGTGTCTTGTCAGATAGAGGAGGAGGAAGCAGAAGGGGGCATCTTTAATATTGTAAAGAAAAATGGTTCAATCAGCGCAAAGAATGTACTACACAAAATGACTAATGCAGCCAGCACAAAAAGATCATCACATAATCCCTCTAGAGAGTATTGTAAAATAAGGTGCAGCGCATAAACAGTTAATAAAAAACAGTCCAGTCAAAAGTCCAAAAAAAGGGACGAAGAGGACTAAAGATCCCAGCAGACACCAAGAGACTTCCACCTGACGGGCACAGTTCAGGAAACAATGGTGACAGGCCCCCCCACCTCCAAAGCATTCGCTTCGCTCACCTCTATTAATGGACCACTGAACTAACAGATGGTCAAATGCACAGGTCCCAAATCAGGGTTAAGAATCCGGATATAACCAGGAACTCCGCTCGATTCTCCCAAGGCATTAAATAGGACAAGAAAGTATCTAAGCGCTCTCTGTTATACTTATAAAAACGGCTTTATTAAAGCTTAAAAAATATTACTCACAAACATCCTCATGGTGTGCACATGTAGAGATCAACACGGCGGTGTGTGAGAAGCAGGTCGGCAGCGGGTGACGTCAGCATGTGGCTCCTTCCCCGTACGCGTTACGTTCAAAGAACTTCGTCAGTGGTTGGGCAAACATGCAATTTCGCTCTCCACCTGCTCTGAGACATCCAATAAATAGCAGCTAGGCTCAAAATCAGTTTACTGAATCAATTTAGGCAGTGATTACGATTGTTTGCTAGATGCATCATTACCGCTCACTGGCTGCTATAAGTTACAGCACATATTATGGCTCACTGATTATTTGCTAGAGATTACAGCACATGACTTCTGCTTGTGGATTGGTTGCTAGAGATTGCTGTACATCAATACTGCTCACTGATTGGTTGCTAGAGGTTACTGGACATCCCTACCACTCACTAGTTGGTTGCTAGAGGTTACTGCACATTATTACTGCTCACTGATTGGTTGCTAGAGGTTACTGCCAGTCTTCGGCTATATACATATTAATGCCACCGCTATTTACATATCAATGCTGTCAATCCGTAGCTATTTGCATATTATTACTGTCTCTATTTACATATCAATGCAGGTTATTTATAAACAAAGGGTCTGCAGGTGTGTCATCTGTACACGGCAATAGGGCCAAGCTGGGCAGCATTAGTAACACTTCACACTTATTTTGATGGCAATTTGCATATCCTCCAGAATGTTATGAAGAGTGATCAGATGGATTGCAATTAATTGCAGAGTCCCTCTTTGCCATGAAAATTAAATTAATCCCATAAAAAAACATTTCCACTGCATTTGTGAAGAAGGCTTCAGGGCGCCCAAGAAAGTCCAGCAAGCGACAGTTGATTCAGCTGTGGGATCGGGGCACCACCAGTGCAGAGCTTGCTCAGGAATGACAGCAGACAGGTGTGAGAACATCGGCATGCACAGTGAGGAGGAGAATTTTGGAGGATGGCTTGGTGCCAAGAAGGGCTGCAAAGAAGCCACTTGTCCAGGAAAAACATCCGGGAAAGAAAGAAAGAAAGAAAGAAAGAGAGAAAGAAAGAAAGAAAGAAAGAAAGAAAGAAAGAAAGAAAGAAAGAAAGAAAGAAAGAAAGAAAGAAAGAAAGAAAGAAAGAAAGAAAGAAAGAAAGAAAGAAAGAAATAGGGAGGGAGGGAAGGAGAGAGAAAGAAGGAAAGAAAGAGGGATGGAGGGACAGCAGGCCCAGATCCTACACCACAATAGAAATATGTGTATTCCAGAAAGTTTAACAATCAGCAGATAAAGATACTCCAAACACCTGGTGTTGGCGCTTCATTTATCACGGCACCATGGTTGGTATGGTGTCAGGATGATTGAAGCGCATTATTTCTATTATTACATTGTAATATAAAATAGTTCAACTCACCACAATGCTGAATAAGTGAGCCCTGAGCGTGTCAATTGCCACCATCACCTGCCACCAGATGCCATCAGGTGTCCCCAGCATAGTCCCTCCTTACATCAGGTGCCCCCAGCGGAGTCCCTCCTTACATCAGGTGCCCCCAGCGGAGTCCCTCTTTACATCAGGTGTCCCCAGCAGAGTCCCATCTTACATCAGGTGTCCCCAGCCAGTGAAGTCCCTCCTTACATTAGGTGTCCCCAGCCAGCTTAGTCCCTCCTTACGTCAGGTGTCCCCAGCCAGTGGCGTCCCTCCTTACATCAGGTGTCCCCAGCCAGCGGAGTCTCTCCTTACATCGGGTGTCCCCTCGGGTGTGGGCGGCAGGTGATTTGCCATTACAGAAGACCAGCTTGTGCAGGCCGAAGGGAGGAACCAAGAGGCGGAGCCTGGGTTCCGCCTCTTCTTTCTTCCTCACGATAGCTGGTCTTCAGTAAAATGGCGGCCGGCGGAGACATTTTACTAGTTCCGGCCCTGGCCTGTAGTGGCGGCAGCGAAAAAAAAAACCCAGGAAAACTGAGATTTCCTGGGACATTTCCCGGGAAACGGGACAAAGGTCCAAATCCCAGGAATGTCCTGGGAAATTCAGGACAGTTGGCAAGTATGATATTCTGCAAAAGGTACGGGGATTGGTCTGCTGAGGACTGGGGTAAAGTAATTTTCTCTGATGAATCCCCTTTCCGATTGATTTGGGCATCTGGGAAAAACCCTTGTCCGGAGAAGAAAAGGCGAGCGCCACCATCAGTCCTGTGTCATGCCAACAGTAAAGCATCCTGAGACCATTCATGTGTGGGGTTGCTTCTCAGCCAAGGGAGTGGGCTCACTCCCAATTTTGCCTAAAAACACAGCCATGAATAAAGAATGGTTCAAAAACATCCTCCGAGAGCAACTTCTCCCAACCATCCAAGAACAGTTTGGTGAGCAACAATGCCTTTTCCAGCATGATGGAACACCTTGCCATAAGGCAAAAGTGACAACTAAGTGGCTTGGGGAACCAAACATGGAAATTTTGGGTCCATGGCCAGGAAACTCCCCAGACCTTAATCCCATTGAGAACTTGAGGTCAATCCTCTAGAGGCGGGTGAACGAAAAAAACTCCACAAATTCTGATAAACTCCAAGCATTGATTATGCAAGAATGGGGAGTGGCCATCAGTCAGGATGTGGCCCAGAAGTTGATAGACAGCATGCCAAGGGTGAATTGCAGAGGTCTTGAAAAAGTAAGGTTAACACTGCAAATATTGACTCTTTGCAAAAACTTCATGTCATTGTTAATAAAAGCCTTTGACATTTATGAAATGCTTGTAATTACACTTTAGTATCCCATAGTAACATCTGAAAAAAAAGATCTAAAAATACGGAAGCTGCAGACATTGTGAAAACTAATATTTGTGTCATTTTCAAAACTTTCGGCTGTACAATGACGTTTATAATGACATCAGATTTTTCTGATGAACGGGTGATGGGTGACCCTCCTCGTTTTTTTGTTTTTTTTTGCTCCAGCTTAGTATGTTGTGTTTAAGTCTGATATGAAAGGGTTAATCGTCTGCATGCATTATTCACATCTGCTAGTCATTGGCGGGTAAGCGGTCCCAGGCTCGTGCGCGGAGGCGGCCAGGCCGACTTGTGGTTCCCATTAGTGAAATATGGCCGCTGCACCAGCCAGGATTTACAGTACAGACCCATCCCCTAGACGTACCGACACCGTGTGTATAGGGGAATGGGGGCCAGTGCTACAAATTGTAAGGATCGGATTTCCTGTTTATTATGCCATAAAGGATTAGCGAAATTCATGTTGTCGCAGGGGGTGGAGACACTTCAGGGAGCCCAATAATTCAGGACTGAGCCCAAACGGCAACACCATTTTGTTGGCTTCTGCTGTGACGGCTTCCATCATTTCTTAATAATTTGGTCCATTAACCACTTGACCTCCAGAGGATTTAACAACCCCCCCCCCTTTAATGACCAGGCCATTTTTTGCGATACGGCACTGCGCCCGACAATTGTGTGGAGCTGTACCCAAATAAAATGTCCTTTTTTCCCACAAATAGAGCTTTCTTTTGGTGATCACCTCTGCAGGTTTTTTTTTTTTTTTTGCGCTATAAACAAAAAAAAGACAATTTTGAAAAAAAAATAAAAAATTTTTTAATTTCTGCTATAAAACACATCCAATAAAAAAAATAAAAAATAGCAAATTTCTTCATCAATTTAGGCCAATATGTATTCTGCTACATATTTTTGGTAAAAAAAAAAAAATCCAAACAAGCGTATATTGGTTTGCACAAAAGTTTTAGCCTCTACATACTATGGGATATTTTATTAAAATTATTATTTATTTATTTTTCTACTAGTAATGGCGGCAATCAGCAACTTATAGCGGGACTGCGATATTCCGGCGGACAAATCGAGCACCTAACTGACACTTTTGACTCTTTTTGGGGACCAGTGACACCAATACAGTGATCAGTGCTAAAAAATATGCACTGTCACTGTACTAATGACACTGGCTGGGAAGGGGTTAACATCAGGGGCGCTAAAAGGGTTAACTGTGTGCCTAGCCAGTGTTTTTGTACAGTATGGGAGGTGCTTTTTTTCTAAGGGAAGGCATTGGTCCATGTTCCTGCTTTGCAGAGATGTAGGATCCATGGCTTCAGGGCTGGTGCTACCACTAGGCAAACTAGGCAGCCGCCTAGGGTGCACTGGTGCCTAAGGTTACCCGGCTGCTGGTTTCCCTCCAGGTCTGCATGCTCTGCAGGCTGCAGCATGTAACTAACTCAGTCCGACCTGTAGTGTAATTAGAGTTGAAGCGCAGTACTGGAGCCAGCGCTAGAGGAAGCAGAGCCGATGCTTCCTCATAGCGGCGCCTTCTGTCACAAGGGCAGGGCAAAGGGGGTGGGGTCAGGGGTGGAGCCAATGGGGGGGGGCGGAAAAATTAGGTTTCGCCTAGGGTTTCAAAAATCCTTGCACCAGCCCTGCATGGCTTCCCTACTGACAGATCAGCATCCTACCAATGTACGGAACAATCAGCGGGTGCATGAGTGCGACGCCGGCGGCTCACTCCCGTGGGTTCCGCTGATCAACTCCCACTGTGTAAAATCACAGCGGGAGCGAGCCGCCAGCGTCGCACTCTCGCACCCGATATCGCGTATATATACATAATCCTGCACGGCGCGGCTGCCCTGTAGTAGAAAAACTGAAATAGGACAGTCGGGAAGGGGTTAATAATTTGGGCCATTAATCAATCCTAATTACCGTTTTTTCCTTTTTTTCGCAGTTATTATGATTTTTTTAGTTTTTTTTTTTCTATTTCCTTTTTTTTTTTTATAGCATTGTGCTAAAAAATACATATCATGTAATAATAAAGCCTTGGGTGTTCGCAGCCTATTGTATTAGGGTGTGCACCCCAAAGCTCAAACACACATGCGTTTCTCTGCAGCCTCAGCTGTACTAGACAGTGAATGAATAGGAAGTTGTCAGGGCTGGGCTCAGCGCTTCCTTCTCTGAGCTGGCTGCTCATCTGTCGGCTAATTGTCAGCTCCTATCTCTCTCCACAGTTACTCAGTTGTTGATGATATCCTGCTCGTCAGTCCTGCCTACTTAAGCCATCCAGCCCAGAGGAGCTCTGCCTTTGTCTTGGTCAACATCACAGAGACGCTCTACTGCCTTCCTGTTAAAAGACTTGCTTGGCTGACATCCCTCCTGGCTTCAGATCCTGCTTGTTGTTTTTCTAAGCTCATCTCCGGCTCCCTGACGTTTTGGCTTGTCTGACTATCCGTTCTGCTCCCTGAAGTCTGGCTATGTTTTGACTACGTTTTGATCTATTTACTTTTATTATTGAACAAGTGTGATTGAACTGTACTTCTGTCTCGGTCTGATTTCATGGTTTCTGACAGAAGTGCTCTGTGCCGAGAGGCTTCACGAACATTCATAAACTGAAGCATAGGAAACCCAATTTCCTATGCTTCAGTTACAAATGAACACTTGGAGTGAGTGTGTTCACTGTGTTTATTTAGAAAAATGAAGGGGCCGGTGGATTGACAAACCCTTTTCACTCTCCATCCTGAAACAGCCCCCCGCAGCAACCAAGGGAAGAGAAGAAAGGCCAGCAGCACGGGGGGGGGGAGGGAGCACGGGCAGTAGGGGGAGTCGGCACTGCACAGAATGCACTGCACGGCACTGCACACCCCCTGCACACGCCTAGGAATAAAGCCTTTATTTTATTTAAATACCACGTTACTAGGTACATGACATAATGCTCACTATGAACTACAGTGGAATCTTGGATTATGAGTATAATCCGCTCCAGGAGAATGCTTGTAATCCAAAGCACTGGCATATCAAAGCGAGTTTCCCCATAGAAGTCAATGGAAACTAAGATAATTTGTTCCGCATTGACTTCTATTGCATGCAATACCGCATGTGGCCAGAGGTGGGGGGGCACCGGAGAGCCTCAGAAATACTCGGGGACAGCTCGGCTGAACTTGGAAAGGCTTAGGAACAGAGTATTTCCAAGTATTTCCGAGTGGTTCCGAGTATTACTGAACGGATCTGAACCATTTTGAGTGTCACCGGCGCCCCCGCACCTATGGCCAAATGCGGTAATGCACACCCCATTAGCTGGAATTCTGCTTGTTTTGCGAGACAACACTCACAAACCGAGGCAGAATTTAAAAAAAAATAAAAGGTTGCTCGTCTTTCAAAATGCTCGTTAACCGCGTTACTCGTTAACCAAGGTTCCACTGTATACTACACTAAACGAAAAACTAAACTATAAATCACAAATAAAATGCGCTCCTTTTATCTAACAACAGTTGTTTTAAAATGGCAGGCCAGTTCACACTTCCCATACACCGCAGTGGTTTAGTGTGCCGGCAGCGGTCTGTTCTGATTGCAGTAAATTGCTGGTAGGGGGGCGTTGTAAAGTGCGTTTTACTGCATCACACAGATTCCTTTTTCTTTTTTTTTTTTTTGAATGAATCAACTTTATTTTCATGTCACTGTACAGCAGCGTGGTTCATTGTGCTGTTGTACAGTGACAAAGTAGTTACATAGTTAGTCAGGTTGAAAAAAGACACAGGTCCATCCAGTTGAAACAATATATATATATATATATATATATATATATATATATATATATATACAATCCATACCCCACAGTTGATCCAGAGGAAGGCAAAAAAACCCCAATAAAGCATGACCCAATCTGCTCCAGCAGGGGAAAAAAAATTCCTTCCTGATCCCCTATGTGGTGCCTTCCTGAGCACTGCAATAAAATGCATCATATCGAGAGATGAGGGGGCGCAATCTAAGTGTAATATTAAGCATGTTTATTGGAGTAAAAGATAATTGGCAACAACAGTTAAAAGAACTCGTTCATCGATAGGTTAGGGTCTCTGGAGGTAATCTTCCGCATAGCAGGACACCTTGGCACGAGCAAACACACTGTGGTTTTGATTTACTACAATTGAACAGTGCAAAATCTGGTGCAGCTCTGCATGGGAGCCAATCAACTTCTAACTTCAGATTGTCCAATCCAAGCTATGCCAAAAAAAAACAAAACGTGAAAGCTGATTGGTTTCTATGCAGAGCTGCACCAGATTTTGCATTCTCCAGTTTAGTAAATCAACCCCTAGGCGGGCTGGTGGGGATCCCGTAGAGCCAAGAATGCACATCAGGGGGCGCCTTACTAAGAGTCAGTATTAGGTGCATGTAAATTAGCAACTCAAATGGTACATAAGAAATGGCGCTTTTTTGTTTCATATCACCACAGTCAGCAGCTTGCTCTGGCATGTCTCTCTTCTGTAAACTTGCAGCCTTGTTGTCCACAAGTAGGACCAAAAAGCAGACGTGAAATTTAAAAAAATGTAAATATCTCTTGTAATAGAAATAAGGATGACAGGTCCCCTTGAATAAGAGATCTGGGGGTCAAAAAGACCCCAAATCTCTTCTTTACCTTTAAAAGCAAAAAAAAACAAAAAAAATAAAGATTTTTTTGATCTTCTGCTTTAACAAAAGCAATGGCGACCCTAGGGGGGGGCCAGAGGGGGCCCTGACCCCCCCCCCCCCAACATTATGCTGTGCCCCACCATGTGCCCCCCCCCCCCCAAAAAAAAATAATTTTTTTTTTTTTTTTTTACAAAAAATCAATGTCTAAGAGGGAGAGAGTCCCCAGTCAGCTCCTGCGGGTGATTCCTCCCCCCTCCCCTGCTCGCTGACACTGCATAATGCGAGCGTTCACACAACCACAGCCGCCCGATCTGCTCCTTCACCTGCATCCTCATTGGCAGGGAGAAGAGCGAGTTGCAGGAAGGACTCCACCAGGACTCTCAGTTACTGAAAAAACAGACTGATTTCTCCCATCCTTAGGACAGGAGAACCAGCCTGTAAATTCCAAGAGATGCCAGACCAGAGCTGTCAATAGCAGGGGCAGGACAGCAAGAGGAGGCTGGGGAACCCCACAGTGGCAGAACACCAGGGCCCGGTGGCAAGACAACCTTTGCAACCCCGATAGTTCTCCCACTGCTTTGGACCCTTATATTTTCTTGATATGCTGGTGACATATATATCTTGTTTTCTGCCACCCTGGGGGACCCCAATACAGTAGGAAGGGAGCTCACTGCAGAACATGTGAAAGGGCCCGTTGTGGGGTCGTAGTAAAGGGCACCAGGATATATATATATATATATATATATATATATATATATATATATATATATATATGCATTTTATAGTTGCCCCCCTACTTTTGTCCCTGTCCCCCCATGTGCCCCCCCTAAATTTGAAAGCTGGAGACGCCACTGAACAAAAGAAAAATTGAATACTTCCGCCCTACACAGGACATGACGTCATGACGTAGCTCCGGTCCTCCAAGGCCATAGAGGTGATCAGAGACGTTCTGGTCTCTAGTAGCCTCTGTGACCAGCCGGCCGCACTGTCGGATCGTTTCTCGTGTGCGCTGGGGAAAATGGTGAGCCTGAGAAACACAGGCTTAGGAAAGCGATCCAGCTGCAAATTGGCCGCTCATATCGCTTTCATGAGAAAGGAAAAATAAAATACCAAGGGGCTATGGCTGATAGCTTCAACCATAACCCCGGTAAACCACTTGCAAACTGCAACGTATACAGTGCCTTGAAAAAGTATTCACACCCCTTGAAATCTTACACATTTTGTCATGTTACAACCAAAAACGTAAATGTATTTTATTGGGATTTTATGTGATAGACCAACACAAAGTGGCACATAATTGTGAAGTGGAAGGAAAATGATAAATGGTTTTCAACATTTTTTACAAATAAATATGTGGAAAGTGTGGTGTACATTTGTATGGCGCCCCCCCGGAGTCAATACTTTGTAGAACCCCCTTTCTCTGCAATTACAGCTGCAAGTCTTTTTGGGGATGTCTCTACCAGATTTGCACATCTAGAGAGGGACATTTTTGCCCATTCTTCTTTGCAGAATATCTCAAGCTCTGTCAGATTGGATGGAGAGCGTCTGTGAACAGCAATTTTCAAGTCTTGCCACAGATTCTCGATTGGATTTAGGTCTGAACTGTGACTGGGCCATTCTTTTTTGTTTACAAAAGTTTTTATTTAACAAAAAAGAGTGCAGGGCTATTGAAATAAACTAATGATAATAAAAAGTGATCATTAATATAGCTGACATATTAAAGTGCATTAGTGCAAAAATCCAAAAGAGTGAACCGTACAAATCAATGACGATAATTAATTGAAAAAAAAGTCCAGTATATCAATAATGCACAAAATATTCATATGATGATTATATTTAAATAAGTGACATCAGTTCATAAAGAATCTTGGTGCGTTGAAAGGTGAATCATTCATAAATAGTGAAGTAAAAACACTTGACCACGTGAGACCACCACCACAGGTAAAACAGGGGGCTTACCAGAAAGACAGCGACCACCCTCAGGGGGGGGTCATATAAGACACGGTCACATTTGTGTGAATGCAAGACAAGCTTTAACCAACATCCGTCGGGAAAAAAAAACATGGATTTTGTTGTCGGAATGTGCAATCGTGTGGACGGGGGCATAAGTCTTCTTCCCAATGTTGCATTGCCCCGGATTTCTCAGGTAGGGAAAGTCTATTAAGATACCCATATAGCTGAGAAATCAAACCTCTGTCTCTCGGGGAGGTTATACATATGTGTTCAAGTAACGTGTTCAGAGATTGGAGGGTTAATGAACAGTGCTCTGCAAAAATAAGATATTTTTAAGTTGTAAATAACGAGAGAATTCTGCAGGGGGAAATTTGTATTTAGATTGGAGAGATTCAAAAGTGGGAAATTTCATGTTAATCACTAGGGATCTTAGGGCAGTCAGGTTGTTGTTTAGCCAAAGTGTAAATGGGCAATTATCTTTGTAGGCCTGTGTAAATCTAGGGTCTCCCAGAAAAGAGGCCAGTGGTGGGACTGCGGATGATAGTTTAAGGGTATCCTTATGTCTGAACCATAATTGAAAAGAATGAGCAACTATTGTGTTCTGATTGAGGATCTTGCGGTGGGAGTTTATACCAGACCAAAGAAGGCCTTGTAGGTATAGAGGGGAACTTGAGAAAGACTCAAAGGAGATCCATGGTATGTTATTGATAGAGGTAAACCATTGGGCCAGCTGTGTAAATCTGACCACAGGGAAGTAGAGCCATATGTTTGGAAGGCCAAGTCCGCCTTTAGATTGTGGTCTATGCATGAGAGAATAGTTACTTCTATTTTTTTTTTTTTGTCTGACCAAATAAATGTATTAATTTCTCTTTGTAGAGCTTCTATTCTGGTTTTGGAGATATTAATATGGGGACTCCCCATATTAATATCTCCAAAACCAGGAGATATGGGGAGCTCGAAAATAGTAAAGAAGTTTAGAGAGAATTGTCATTTTAACAGCGCAGATTCTGCCAAGATAAGATATGTGGTAAGATGACCATAGTTTAAGTAGAGGGGCGCTTATATAGTGGAGGGTAATTCGTTCTAAATAGTGAGTTATAAGAGGATGTGATATGGATGTTGTTATTTCTACAATATTGTGCTGGCTGCTGTGAATTTAGATGACTTTGGCTTATTAGTTAGATTAAGCGCAGCAGCTATTTAGCTCTTTTTTTGGATGTGATATGGATACCTAGATATCTGAATGAATGGGAGCACCATATGAATGAGAATTTCTCTCGCAAAAAGAAAGTCATACTAGGGGAGAAGTTAATGAGTAGAGCCGAGCATTTAGTTATGTTGATTCCCAGACCAGTTGACTGGGCCATTCTAACACATGAATATGCTTTGATCTAAACCATTCCATTGTAGCTCTGGCTGTATGTTTCGGGTCGTTGTCCTGCTGGAAGGTGAACCTCCGCCCAAGTCTCAAGGCATTTGCCGACTCTAACAGGTCTTCTTCTAAGATTGCCCTGTATTTGGCTCCATCCATCTTCCCATCAATACTGACCAGCTTCCTTGTCCCTGCTGAAGAAAAGCATCCCCACGACATGATGCTGCCACCACCACACATAAAGTTTTTCTTTTAGGTCAAAAAGTTAAATTTTGGTCTCATCTGACCAGAGCATCTTCTTCCACATGTTTTCTGTGTCCCCCACATGTCCCCCACATGGCTTCTAGTTGGCAAACTGCAAACGGGACATATTATGGCTTTCTTTCAACAATGGCTTTCTTCTTGCTACTTTTCCATAATTCTCCCACCTGAGCTGTGGATCTCTGCAGCTCCTCCAGAGTTACCATGGCCCTCTTGGCTGCTTCTCTGATGAATGCTCTCCTTGCCCGGCCTGTCAGTTTAGGTGAACGGCCATGTCTTGATAGGTTTGCAGTTGTGCCATACTTTTTCCTTTTTTGGATGATGGATTGAACAGTGCTCCGTGAGATGTTAAAGACATGGGATATTTTTTTAAAACCTAACCCTGCTTTAAACTTTTCCAACTTTATCCCTGAACTGTCTGGTGTGCTCCTTGGCCTTCATGATGCTGTTTGTTCACTAAGGTTCTCTAACAAACCTCTGAGGTCTTCACAGAACAGCGGTATTTACACTGAGATTAAATTACACACAGGTGAGCTGTGGACAGAGGAAGAAGAGGTGAGCTGTGGATGGGGTAGAAGAAGTGAGCTGTGGACACAGAAAGAAGAGGTATGCTGTGGACAGGGGTAGAAGAGGTGAGCTCTGGACAGAGGAAGAAGAGGTGAGCTGTGGACAGGGGTAGTAAAGGTGAGCTGTGGACGGAAGTAGAAGAGGTGAGCTGTGGATGGGGGAAGAAGAGATGAGCTGTGGACGGAACTAGAAGAGGTGAGCTGTGGACAGAAGTAGAAGAGGTGAGCTGTGGATGGGAGAAGAAGAGGTAAGATGTGGACAGGGGAAGAAGAGGTGAGCAGTGGATGGGAGAAGAAGAGGGGAGCTGGGGACGGAAGTAGAAGAGGTGAGCTGTGGATGGAAGTAGAAGAGGTGAGCTGTGGATGGGGGTAGATGAGGTGAGCTGTGAGTGGAAGTAGAAGAGGTGAGCTGTGGACGGGAGAAGAAGAGGTGAGCTGTGGGCGGGGGTAGAAGAGGTGAGCTGTGGACAGAGGAAGAAGAGGTGAGCTGTGGACAGGGGTAGAAGAGGTGAGCTGTGGACGGAAGTAGAAGAGGTGAGCTGTGGATGGGGGAAGAAGAGGTGAGCTGTAGACGGAAATAGAAGAGGTGAGCTGTGGACGGTAGTCGAAGAGGTGAGCTGTGCACAGAAGTAGAAGAGGTGAGCTGTGGATGGGAGAAGAAGAGGTAAGATGTGGACGGGAGGAAGAAGAGGTGAGCAGTGGACGGGGGTAGAAGAGATGAGCTGTGGACAGGAGAAGAAGAGGTGAGCTGTGGATGGGAGAAGAAGAGGTGAGCAGTGGACGGAAGTAGAAGAGGTGAGCTGTGGACAGGGTAGAAGAGGTGAGCTGCGGACGGAAGTAGAAGAGGTGAGCTGTGGATGGGAGAAGAAGAGGTGAGCTGTGGACGGAAGTAGAAGAGGTGAGCTGTGGACGGAAGTAGAAGAGGTGAACTGTGGAAGGGGTAGATGAGGTGAGCTGCGGGTGGAAGTAGAAGAGGTGAGCTGTGGATGGGAGAAGAAGAGGTGAGCTGTGGACGGGAGAAGAAGAGGTGAGCTGTGGACGGGGGTAGAAGAGGTGAGCTGTGGATGAGGGTAGAAGAGGTGAGCTGTAGACGGGGTAGAAGAGGTGAGCTGTGGACTGAAGTAGAAGAGGTGAGCTGTGGATGGGGGTAGAAGAGGTGAGCTGTGGACGGAAATAGAAGAGGTGAACTGTGGACGGAAGTAGAAGAGGTGAGCTGTGGATGGGGGAAGAAGAGGTGAGCTGTGGACGGAAGTAGAAGAGGTGAGCTGTGGATGGGGGAAGAAGAGGTGAGCTGTGGATGGGGGAAGAAGAGGTGAGCTGTGGACGGAAGTAGAAGAGGTGAGCTGTGGATGGGGAAAGAAGAGGTGAGCTGTGGATGGAGGAAGAAGAGGTGAGCTGTGGATTGGGGTAGAAGAGGTGAGCTGTGGACGGAAGTAGAAGAGGTGAGCTGTGGGTGGAAGTAAATGAGGTGAGCTGTGGACAGATGTAGAAAAGGTGAGCTGTGGTGGGGAAGAAGAGGTGAGCTGTGGACGGAACTAGAAGAGGTGAGCTGTGGCCTGAAGTAGGAGAGGTGAGCTGTGGATGGGAGAAGAAGAGGTAAGATGTGGACGGGGGGAAGAAGAGATGAGCTGTGGATAGAAGTAGAAGAGGTGAGCTGCAGATGGGGGGAAGAAGAGGTGAGCTGCGGACGGGGGGAAGAAGAGGTGAGCTGTGGACAATGGTTGCAGAGGTGAGGTGTGAATGGGGGGCGCAGAGGTGAGCAATAGATGGCTACATTGCGGGAGATATGTATCCGTTGTGCTGATTTTTTTTCCTGTGTCCTGTGTGAAGAGGTGAGCTGTGGATGGGAGAAGAAGAGGTAAGATGTGGACGGGGGAAGAAGAGGTGAGCAGTGGACGGGGGTAGAAGAGGTGAGCAGTGGACGGGGGTAGAAGAGGTGAGCAGTGGACGGGGGTAGAAGAGGTGAGCAGTGGACGGGGGTAGAAGAGGTGAGCTGTGGATGGGGGGAGAAGAGGTGAGCTGTGGATGGGAGATGGGAGAAGAAGAGGTGAGCTGTGAGGTGAGCTGTGGACTAAAGTAGAAGAGGTGAGCTGTGGACTAAAGTAGAAGAGGTGAGCTGTGGACCGAAGTAGAAGAGGTGAGCTGTGGACGGGGGTAGATGAGGTGAGCTGTGGGTGAAAGTAGAAGAGGTAAGCTGTGGACGGAAGAAGAAGAGGTGAGCTGTGGACGGGGGTAGAAGAGGTGAGCTGTGGATGGGGGTAGAAGAGGTGAGCTGTGGACAGGGGTAGAAGAGGTGAGCAGTGGACGGGGGTAGAAGAGGTGAGCTGTGGATGGGGGGAGAAGAGGTGAGCTGTGGATGGGAGATGGGAGAAGAAGAGGTGAGCTGTGAGGTGAGCTGTGGACTAAAGTAGAAGAGGTGAGCTGTGGACCGAAGTAGAAGAGGTGAGCTGTGGACGGGGGTAGATGAGGTGAGCTGTGGGTGAAAGTAGAAGAGGTAAGCTGTGGACGGAAGAAGAAGAGGTGAGCTGTGGACGGGGGTAGAAGAGGTGAGCTGTGGATGGGGGTAGAAGAGGTGAGCTGTGGACAGGGTAGAAGAGGTGAGCTGTGGACGAAAGTAGAACTGTGGATGGGGAAAGAAGAGGTGAGCTGTGGACAGAAGTAGAAGAGGTGAGCTGTGGACGGAAGTAGAAGAGGTGAGCTGTGGACGGAAGTAGAAGAGGTGAGCTGTGGACGGAAGTAGAAGAGGTGAGCTGTGGACGGAGGAAGAAGAGGTGAGCTGTGGACGGGGTAGAAGAGGTGAGCTGTGGATGTGAGAAGAAGAGGTGAGCTGTGGACAGAACTAGAAGAGGTGAGCTGTGGACGGAAGTAGAAGAGGTGAGCTGTGGACGGGGTAGAAGAGGTGAGCTGTGGACGGAGGAAGAAGAGGTAAGCTGTGGACGCGGTAGAAGAGGTGAGCTGTGGATGGGAGAAGAAGAGGTGAGCTGTGGATGGAAGTAGAAGAGGTGAACTGTGGACGGAAGTAGAAGAGGAGAGCTGTGGACAGAAGTAGAAGAGGTGAGCTGTGGGTGGGAGAAGAAGAGGTAAGATGTGGACGGGGGAAGAAGAGGTGAGCAGTGGATGGGAGAAGAAGAGGTGAGCTGTGGACGGAAGTAGAAGAGGTGAGCTGTGGACGGAAGTAGAAGAGGTGAGCTGTGGAAGGGGGTAGATGAGGTGAGCTGTGGGTGGAAGTAGAAGAGGTGAGCTGTGGACGGGAGAAGAAGAGGTGAGCTGTGGACGGGGGTAGAAGAGGTGAGTTGTGGACAGAGGAAGAAGAGGTGAGCTGTGGACGAAAATAGAAGAGGTGAGCTGTGGACGGTAGTTGAAGAGGTGAGCTGTGGATGGGAGAAGAAGAGGTAAGATGTGGACGGGGAAAGAAGAGGTGAGCAGTGGATGGGGGTAAAAGGGGGAAGAAGAGGTGAGCAGTGGATGGGAGAAGAAGAGGTGAGCTGTGAACGGGGGAAGAAGAGGTGAGCTGTGGATGGGAGAAGAAGAGGTGAGCTGTGGATGGGAGAAGAAGAGGTTAGCTGTGGACAGAAGTAGAAGAGGTGAGCTGTGGACGGAAGTAGAAGAGGTGAGCTGTGGACGGAAGTAGAAGAGGTGAGCTGTGGACAGGGGTAGATGAGGTGAGCTGTGGGTGGAAGTAGAAGAGGTGAGCTGTGGACAGGAGAAGAAGAGGTGAGCTGTGGACGGGAGAAGAAGAGGTGAGCTGTGGACGGGGGTAGAAGAGGTGAACTGTGGATGAGGGTAGAAGAGGTGAGCTGTGGACGGGGTAGAAGAGGTAAGCTATGGATGGAAGTAGAAGAGGGGAGCTGTGGACGGGGGTGGAAGAGGTGAGCTGTGGACGGAAATAGAAGAGGTGAGCTGTGGACGGGGGTAGAAGAGTTGAGCTGTGGATGGGGGAAGAAGAGGTGAGCTGTGGACGGAAGTAGAAGAGGTGAGCTGTGGATGGGGGAAGAAGAGGTGAGCTG
Source organism: Aquarana catesbeiana (assembly GCF_042186555.1). Classification (NCBI taxonomy): domain Eukaryota; kingdom Metazoa; phylum Chordata; class Amphibia; order Anura; family Ranidae; genus Aquarana; species Aquarana catesbeiana. Next base: position 680,372,483 of record NC_133327.1, on the reverse strand, counting down.
TGGATGGGGGAAGAAGAGGTGAGCTGTGGACGGAAGTAGAAGAGGTGAGCTGTGGATGAGGGAAGAAGAGGTGAGCTGTGGATGGGGGAAGAAGAGGTGAGCTGTGGACGGAAGTAGAAGAGGTAAGCTATGGACGGAAGTATAAAAGGTGAGCTGTGGATGGGGAAAGAATAGGTGAGCTGTGGATGGAGGAAGAAGAGGTGAGCTGTGGACGGAAGTAGAAGAGGTGAGCTGTGGATGGGGGAAGAAGAAGTCAGCTGTGGACGGAAGTAGAAGAGGTGAGCTGTGGATGGGGGAAGAAGAGGTGAGCTGTGGACGGAAGTAGAAGAGGTACGCTATGGATGGAAGTATAAGAGGTGAGCTGTGGATGGGGAAAGAATAGGTGAGCTGTGGATGGAGGAAGAAGAGGTGAGCTGTGGACGGAAGTAGAAGAGGTGAGCTGTGGATGGGGGAAGAAGAGGTGAGCTGTGGATGGGGGAAGAAGAGGTGAGCTGTGGATGGGGGAAGAAGAGGCGAGCTGTGGACGGAAGTAGAAGAGGTGAGCTGTGGGTGGAAGTAAATGAGGTGAGCTGTGGACAGATGTAGAAAAGGTGAGCTGTGGTGGGGAAGAAGAAAAGTTGAGCTGTGGACGGGGGAAGAAGAGGTGAGCTGTGGATAGACGTAGAAGAGGTGAGCTGCGGACGGGAGGAAGAAGAGGTGAGCTGTGGACGGGGGAAGAAGAGGTGAGCTGTGGATAGACGTAGAAGAGGTGAGCTGCGGACGGGAGGAAGAAGAGGTGAGCTGTGGACAATGGTTGCAGAGGTGAGGTGTGAATGGGGGGCGCAGAGGTGAGCAATAGATGGCTACATTGCGGGAGATAAGTATCCGTTGTGATGATTTTTTTCCTGTGTCCTGTGTGATGCACACACCTCATCACTGCAGAATATGCTTTCCTGAGCCCTGTGTGTTATGCGCTCCGAAGTGCAGTATTCTGTGCCTCTTGGGCCTTAAAAAGTTTAATTTTTTAAGGCTTTCTTTCTTCTATTTACATCTGGTGATTCAGCCAGTAAGTCTGTTGTTTTTCACGGCACAAACTCTCCAGCAGAATGTATCAGTTTTACAGGGATGAGACAAAGGACTCAACAACACTGATAGGGGTGAATAAAATGATCAGCTTTTCTATATCCATGCAAAACCTTTATCCCAAAAGGTGAACAAAAATGTTTGCTGTAACGGATTACAAAGTGTGAGCTCGAGTTTGGCTTCAATTTGTTAGTGTATCTAAATCTGCTAATACATGTAACACTCCCCTCCCCTCAGACTGACAATGCTGCTATCTGCTGTGCCTCCTGTGCTCCTTCATCCAGTTGTGTCTCACTAATACAGGTGTGTTACTGGCCAGGTCACCAGGTGAAAACAGAGGGAAAACTAATGCAGCCACCATATCTAATGATTGTTAAGCTGTAATATATTACATTTTTGGTTTTGTGTTTATTATCACTTTAATTTACATTTTTATATCTGCAGTTCCACTTTAATCATCTATAATTTTTTGTAATTCTCTATACAGACCGGACTTTTCCTCGAATTTTCTGTGTTTTGGGCGCTGGTAAATCTACCAGATGCACAGGTGGGGCACCATTACCAAGCTTGCCTGTCCTGGCTGGGGGGGGGGGGTGCAGAATAAGGTGGGGGCCCCCCTGGTGATCCTTCATCTGGGTAATAGTGGTGTGTGAACAGAGGCGGCTCCCCCCTCTGATCTCAGACCCCTCTGATCACACACCTGTCCTCCTATCAGGGTCAGCACAGGAGACAACACAGGAGCGCGGGGACACCTGGGACACATTACAGAGACTTGTGCAGAGGGTGGAGGTCAAAGCGCAGAGCGGTGTGTGGGAGGGGGAGGGGGGGATTGCCCTTTAAATGATGTTGTGACTTCCAGAAATAAAACATCCCATGAAGGGAAACATAAACAGCCTGATGATAACAATCCTGAGAGTCCCCCGATGTCTGAAACATGTGTGTATCAGCTGCTCTGTGCTGGGAGTTGCATATTCTCCTTCATAGATCCAGAAATTTTTTTGGTATAAATTTTATTTATTTTATTTAAAAAAAAATATTTTTTTAAGATAATCAACTTATAATATTTTGGGATTTTGTATTACGATGTTAGTAAATAACCTTTAACAGCTCACATATTCCCATCTTACAGAAAAGACATCACCGCTCTCCAGATATAAGATATATTATACAGAGTGACATCACCGCTCTCCAGATATAAGATATATTATACAGAAGTGACATCACCGCTCTCCAGATATAAGATATATTATACAGGAGTGACATCACCGCTCTCCAGATATAAGTTATATTATACAGGAGTGACATCACCGCTCTCCAGATATAAGATATATTATACAGAGTGACATCACCGCTCTCCAGATATAAGATATATTATACAGAGTGACATCACCGCTCTCCAGATATAAGATATATTATACAGGAGTGACATCACCGCTCTCCAGATATAAGATATATTATACAGGAGTGACATCACCGCTCTCCAGATATAAGTTATATTATACAGGAGTGACATCACCGCTCTCCAGATATAAGTTATATTTTATATTCTACAGGAGTGACATCACCGCTCTCCAGATATAAGGTATATTATACAGGAGTGACATCACCGCTCTCCAGATATAAGTCATATTTTACAGGAGTGACATCACCGCTCTCCAGAATTAAGTCATATTATACAGGAGTGACATCACCGCTCTCCAGATATAAGTCATATTATACAGGAGTGACATCACCACTCTCCAGATATAAGATATATTATACAGGAGTGACATCACCACTCTCCAGATATAAGTTATATTATACAGGAGTGACATCACCACTCTCCAGATATAAGATATATTATACAGTAGTGACATCACCGCTCTCCAGATATAAGATATATTATACAGGAGTGACATCACCGCTCTCCAGATATAAGATATATTATACAGGAGTGACATCACCGCTCTCCAGATATAAGATATATTATACAGGAGTGACATCACCACTCTCCAGATATAAGTTATATTATACAGGAGTGACATCACCACTCTCCAGATATAAGATATATTATACAGTAGTGACATCACCGCTCTCCAGATATAAGATATATTATACAGGAGTGACATCACCGCTCTCCAGATATAAGATATATTATACAGGAGTGACATCACCGCTCTCCAGATATAAGATATATTATACAGGAGTGACATCACCACCCTCCAGATATAAGTTATATTATACAGGAGTGACATCACCGCCCTCCAGATATAAGTTATAAGCTGTTACATTACAGGTGGACAGATATTGTTCTCCTCTTTTGCAGTTGTCCTCATCTAGATTCTAGAATGCGGTGCAGTAATATGTAATCTGCAGAATTTATATCAGGAGTTATTTCCAGCCTCACATTACAATGAAGGAAGACGCGTATAAGACGTTGATGTTTCTCTGTGGATTAGCAGCACATCAGGATAACACAATACTAACACAGTTTAGTCTTCTGGTTCATGAAATGGACCCGGATCACTGATCTCCCTCGGCTTCTGGCCTTCTTTCTATCTTTGGGCTGCACTAGAAAGGCAAATTCCTGCTGACAAAGCAGCGAGGTCCATAGACAGGTCAGTATGAGAGCCACGGAGAACCTTTCCTGTAAGAGTGGAAGTCATGGGTGGCCCACTGCCTGTGCTAGAAACGTCACAAGATATAAAGTAAGGCCCCTTTCACACGGGACGGATCCGTGTTGATCCGCCCCGTGTTTATCCGCTGCTCAGCGGGGATCGCTCCGCTTTCCCCAGCTGAGCAGGCAGATGACAGGGCGGGACCCGCACACTGTGCAGGGACCGCCCTGTCAGATCTCCGCTCTCCCCTATGGGGGATCGGAGGAACACAGACCGTCTGTCCGTGTTCCTCTGATCCGCTCTGCGGACGGATAGAAAAATAGTATTTTCTTCCGTCCGCAGAATCGGACGAGAGCGGAGGCGGACGACATCGGGTGTTAGCGGATGTACATCCGCTGACACCCGCTATCCCATAGGGATGCATGTATGTCCGTATTTCATCCGAAAACGGATGGATGAAATACGGACATACTGTCCGCATGTGTGAAAGGGGCCTAAGACATCCTCAATATGTCTGACCAGGTTAGCCATCCCAGCATATCACCATTATCAATAATAAAAGTACCCACAATTCCAGGCATGCAGTCACTGAGAGGCAGGGAGTCCAAATCCAGGAAAATGACAAGTACAGATATAATAGCACACTAAAGCTAATTTTA